>NC_056737.1:1357943027-1358056787 GCF_019279795.1 Protopterus annectens
TGCTCTACCTCTAGATGTAATATCCAACTTGTAGTGGGAAATAAAGGTATGAGATGAAGCCCAAGTGGCTGCTGAACAAATATCATCCAGAGGAATCCTAGCTTTAAAGGCCGCTGAGGTAGAAACTGACCGGGTTGAATGGGCATGTACTCCCTCCGGTGCGGGCCTCCCAGAAGCTTGATAAGCCAATAAGATGCACTGCGAAATCCAGCGTGATAAGCAGACTTTAAAAATTGGTTTACCCCAATTGAGTTTAGCAAAGGAAATAAACAACTGGTCGGACTTCCTATGACCAGCTGTCCTGTTCAGATAAAATCGAAGTTGCCTGTGAACATCTAAGGAATGTAGCTTGTATTCACCTTTGTTTTGATATTTAGGAAAGAAAACAGGGAGGTTAATGGATTGATTAATATTTGCTTCTGAAGCTACCTTAGGAAGAAAGGACGGGTTGGTCCTGAGGTATACACGGTCCGGATGAAAGACCAAGTAAGGAGGCTAGATGAATAAGGCTTGAAGTTCCAAAACTCTCTTGGCCGAAGTAATGGCTACTAAAAAGGCCGTCTTGAAAGATAAAAATTTTAAGTCTACCGTGGCGCAGGTTCGAAGGGGGGAGCAGTCAAGGCCTGAAGAACCAAAGAAAGGTCCCATGGAGGAACCACTTGCTTTACAGGGGGTCTAAGAAGAAAGGTACCTTTTAGGAAGATTTTACACAGTTTGGCAGACATCAGTGGACCGGAGTCATGACCAATATGATAGTGAGAAATTGCCGCAAGTTGTACTTTGACCGTGGAACTGCTGGCACCATCATTAAAAAGAGTGGTTAGGAAGTCAAGCACCAGAGGAAGGGGAACTGTGAAGGGGTCTAGACCTTGCCGCTCCGCCCAAATGGAGAACCGTTTCCACTTGCTGCGGTAAACTTTCCTGGTAGATGGTTTATGAGCCGCTACCAGGATGGCCTTAACGGAAGACAAAATACCGGGAGTCCTGATTAGGAGTGGAACTAGAGCAGCCAAGCAGTTAGCTTCAGGTTGTCCAGATTCGGGGTTGATAGATGGGACGGGTGAGATATCAGATCCGGAATGGGATCTAGAATCCAAGGTGGATTCACTGAGTGAGACCTTAGGAAAGGGAACCAGATCTGTCGAGGCCAGAATGGGGCAATGAGAATCATTCTGCACCCCAACCGAGAGGCTTTCTGAAGAACTTGGAGCATCAGAGGCAAAGGAGGGTAAGCGTAAAGAAGACCGGGGGGCCAAGCATGCACCAGAGCGTCTCTTGGGGTATCTCCGGGAGGAGGGTTTAGAGCGAAAAATCTGTCGCACTTGGTGTTTGAGGGAGATGCAAAAAGATCGCAACAAGGAGTTCCCCACCGTGCGAAGATGCATTTCGCTACTTGAGCATTGAGAGACCACTCGTAAGGGGAGAGAATGGTGCGACTGAGCTTGTCCGCAAGGATGTTGGACCGACCCGGAATATGCGTTGCGATGAGAAAGCGGTTGGTGGAGATTGCCCATTCCCACACTCTCATGGCTTTGCGACAAAGAGGGTAAGACCTGGTTCCCCCCTGTTTGTTGATGTACCAGACGACAGACATGTTGTCCGACTGAATCGCAATAGTTCCCAAGGGAAGAAAGGCCTGTAGTGCTTGCAACGCTAAGAGCACTGCTCTCATCTCTAGAACATTGATATGCAGTAAGGTCTCTGAATCGTTCCACGTGCCTTGGACCGTCCGGCCTGCAAAATGCCCCCCCCACCCAAGGCGGGAGGCGTCCGTGGTCATCGTGGCGAGAGGGGGAGAAGCACAAAAGGGGCGGCCTCCATGGAGATCCTGTGAGTGGAGCCACCACAAGAGGGACCGCTTGCAAGCCTTGCTGATCGCAATGGGATGATCCATAGGAAGAGCAAGATAAGACCACTGAACTAGGAGTGTCCATTGAAGGACCCGCATATTGAACCTGGCGAGAGGTAGAAGAGCTATCGCTGTTGCCATGGACCCTAGAGCCCTCAGGACCAATTCCGCCGGAACTGAGCTGGAGTGGAGGATGGCCCGCACCTGGAGCCGTAGATTCTGAACTCTGTCCGCAGTGAGGAAGGCTCTTAACTGTCTCGTGTCTAACCTGGCACCTATAAAATCTATGAATTGCGTAGGGGCTAGGTTGGATTTTTCTGCATTTATTGTGATGCCCAGGCAGGGAGCTAGATGGAGAAAGGAGTCTCGCGCCAATAATAGTAGATGCCTTGTTGGGGCGGTAAGGAGCCAGTCGTCCAGGTATGGGAAGACCTGTACCCCCTGAAGCCTCAGGTGGGCCGCTACCACTGCTAATACTTTGGTGAACACCCTGGGGGCTGTGGTCAGACCAAAGGGAAGGACCCTGAATTGGTAGTGACTGGCTCCCAGCCGGAAGCGAAGAAACCTCCTGGAGCGTCTGTCCATTAGAATGTGGTAGTACGCATCCTTGAGGTCTATAGAGCACATCCAGTGATTTTCTCCCAGAAGGGGGAGAATGGACTGCAAGGTAACCATTCGGAACTTCTCCTTGGGAACTGCCAGGTTTAAGAGTGACAGGTCTAATATTGGTCTTAGGTCCCCCGTCTTTTTTGGCACTAAAAAGAACCTGGAGTAGAACCCTGATCCGATCTGATCTGGGGGGACGGGCTGGATGGCTCTTTTCTTCAGCAGATGGCCAATTTCTGCCAAAGCGGCCTCCCACTGACCGGGTGGAACGTCGGGGATGGACTTTAATTTTGGGATGTGATGAAATGGAATGAGGTATCCTCTGGATATGATGTGGAGGACCCAGTGGTCTGATGTTATGGACTCCCATGCCGCTAGGTGCTCCGAGAAACGCCCCCTGACTGCCTCCAGAGTGGAGCAGCCGGGCAACCCTTCAGGGCTGCTGCGCGGGCCATTCAGAGAAAGGTTCTCTGGACCCGAAGTTCCTGGGAGCCCCTCTGCCCCTGGGGCGGCGTCCTCCCTGTCCTCCTCTGCCACGGAAGGACTGGTTGTCCGGAGCGGGTTGGGACTGCTGCGACTTCCGGAACCACATCTTCTTTTGGCCCTTTTGGTTCCTAGAATAGGACCTCTGGGGCACAGAGAAGTGGATTCCGACGGCAGACAGCGTCTTCCCGTCCTCCTCACTCTGGGTCAAAGTATCGCGAACAGTTTTGCCAAAAAGGGCAGAACCATCGAAGGGGGCATTCGCGAATGATGCCTTGAAGGGCTCCGTGAAATCGCAATGGCGGAGCCAGGCCTGTCGTCTAGTAACTAGGCCTACCCCTGCGGCTCTAGCGGCTCCCTCCGTAGCATGGGACAGTAACCGCATAGAGGAATTAGTCACGGACCTGAGAGTGGCCATACGGGTGGAGTGCAACAGTTTGTCCTCCTCCGACATGGACTCTGGGGGGGATGCAGTGTATTCCTTGATAAGATCGCGCTGCATCCTGATCACATATGCCAAGTAGTTGAGCGCCCTCACTGAAAAGGTCGCTGAACTAAACATTCGCTTCCCCAAGCGGTCCATCATCCGAGACTCCTTGCTCGGAGGATGGACTGAGGGACTCTCCTGGGCGAGTTCCCTCTTGGTGGCTGCAGCCGTCAACATGGCATCTACCGGAGGCCCCTTGCTCCAGTGGGCACGGTCTGCCGGGGGACTAAGGATGCGGTCTGGCCTTTTGGGGATCGGCTCCACGGTGTCCGGTTCCTTCCACGCCCTGGTGGTAATTAGGTCCACCAGGGGGTCGGCAGGAGGGGACACACAAGAAGTAGACGGGCCCGCTTCAAATGCCTCCAAGAACACGGACTCGTCCGAGGAAGACTTGGGGGCAGACCACCCCCCCTTATGCGAAGCATTTCCATGATGTCTCCAAAGGAGACATCCTCGGGGGGATGATCTTGGGGAGCCTTCCCCTTCCTCCAAATCCGTGTCTTCTGTGAGAGACTCGGGGGAGTCTATGTGCCTCCTTTTACACGTATGCTTGCGAGGTGCATCGTCAGGGGGGCTGTCCGAGGAACCCTCGCAAGCGGTGTCCTGTTCCAGTGGAACAACTTGGGGCAATGGAGCGGGCTGTCCCAGTGGCTGGATGGTGGAAGCCTGACCCAGTGCAGATGGAGCGCGGGAAGGAGCCGAAGCAAGTGCCGGGGGTCTGGAAACCCTCAACAGGGCCCTCTCCACTGCATCAAAAGCCGAGGGGGAGCCAACCTCGACCAAAGGATCCGATAATCGGCTCCCCCTCGGATCTGAAGAGTGGATCGGAGCCGGCCCCGAGGCATTCGGATCCGAGGGGACAGTGCGCTCCGACAGACGGCGCCAAAGGAAAACTAATCCCCCCGGAGCCGAAGCTCGGATCCAGGCTCCGAGAGGTCGGATCCGAAGCACTCGAGGGCAGGGTCGGATCCGAAGTACCTAGTACTATCGGCGCCGACCCACCCCCGGCTCCGAAGCTGCTCAGCTCCAATCGCTCCGAACCCGGGTAGTGGGTCGGAGAAGGAGCTATAGGGTTTGAAAAAAGGGGTCGAGCTCCCCCCCAGAGGGGGGGGGGGAGGCAGGAGCACTCCCATCTGCATCTGGGCCTGGATGAACCTTCTCATCATCCGGTCCAGATCAGCGTCAGATAAACTATATGTAGATCTCGACGAGGCTACCGAGGTAGGCCTTGAGTGCCTCCTCGATAGCCTCGACGGAGATCGGGTCTCCTCCTCCTCAGGTCCCGGTGAGAAGCAGACCGGAGATCGGAGCCGAGGATGGGGAGAGCCGGTAGACAAGGAAGCCGGAGGAGAAGCCCGCTTGGCAGGCGGGGCCGAAACAGAGGTCTCGGCCCGCCGCTTGTGGTGCTTCTCTCTCCGGTCCTTTTTTGCTTCCCTCTCCTCCAAACCACTAGAGGGAGGTTGAGTCCCAGGTGGAGGAGGGGGAGCAGGAGAGGAGGGAACCGAAGACACGGTACCCCCTGAAGGAGCGGTAGCCGAAGCCGTGTCCGGGGGCAGAAGTCCCGCCAGGACCAGCTTCGACCTCCGCTCCTTCAATGCCCTGGGGTTGAACCCTGCACAAATGGAACATCCAGAAGTGAGGTGTTCAACCCCAAGGCATCGAACGCACCGAGTGTGGCCATCAGCAGGAGAAAGCTTATGGCCACACTCGGAGCACTTCGAGAAGAAAGCCTTAGGGGCTTCAGACATACTAAGGTTTTTTTTTTTTTTTTTTAAATAATAAGTGCTAACTAGCCACAAAGAAAAAACACAGGCCCAAACACACACTACGCACCAGCGAGGGGAGGGATAAATAAAAGTTATAAAGTTATTAAAAAACTTTAAATTTTAAACTCAAAAGATAGGGAACCTAACACTTCCACACAAAACTGACTAAAACTTTAGAATTAAATGCTTGTAAATATAATAATTGACACTTAGCTGAAGAGCTCTAAAAATCCAGTCTGGTCACCAGCGCGGCAAACTAGATCTGAGGTCATGTAGGGAGAGCAGGGCATTATGGGTGAGGGGAGGAGCTGAGAGCTCGGATCCATAGCTGGAAAACCATGCCGGTTCGGATCCGATATGGGATCCATAACCCACAGGCTGCAGACAAATGAATCTCCTACTTCAGATACTATATTGTAAGGTATACAAAAGAAAGATTAATTAGCTGTTTACTCACTATAAACCACAAAGAGCTCGAGCAATCGCGATCCTGACTATCATGAAGAGTGGCAAATGAGATGTAAGGTACTGCAGTGATTAGGGGCATTATGGGTAAGGGATGAGCTTGAGAGTCAGATTCTGGAATCTACGGAAGGTGGCCGAGTCAGATCCAAAGGTCTGATCCAAACACATTCATTGAGGAATGAATGAAAATGACAACATCAGATCACATATTTCACAAGTTTTAGAAATATGAAATCAGAGGCAGAATGGCAAGTACTACTGAATATTTTAACAAAATGATATGAAGTTGCTGTAAGGCTGCTTACCAAATTGGTGAGTAAATTGTTGGAAGGTTATTTACAAAAGATGTGCAAAGTGAATGTACTAAGCTGCAAAAAGTAGCATTGGGAAGATGTTTCTGTAGCATGAAGCCTCTGTGTAAGAATACTGGTTAAATAAATTACTAAAGCAACAACTTAGTATGGCAAAAATAAGTTTCTGTATTACAAATGTAGAAGTGAAACCTATGAACTTAAAGTGTTGAGGTGTAAAATTACACGTGACTTGGGGAAAGCTATGGAAATTCCTCAAATGTAATAAAGTCTTGTCAGTAAATGCAAAGTATGGAAAAGTGATATGCAAAAAATGGAGCAGTATGGAGCAGTGACTGACATACAGAATGTTGGAAAAACATTGTGCCATTAAAAACCTATGGGGGGGGCCTCAAAAATTAACAAGTTTCTCTAAAGTGCTAAGTACCAGGAGCCATTTTTTTTTACTTTGTTTAACAGACACATTTAACAAGGGAACAGTTGGCATAATGGTTAAGGTATTCGCCTCTCATGCACAAGGTTCAATCCTGACCTACTACCAATTCCTGTTTGAAGTTTGCATGTTCTCCCTGTCTCTCTGTGGGGTTCCCCCACCTCCGAAAAACATTCTGAGTGTTTTCATCTCAAACCCACCAATGAATGGAGCTATGGGCAGCAGCACAGACTCTATATGGTGACTTATAGGGGGAAAAGTTGTACAGATCAACCGCTTTGAGGCATCTACTGTGGTGCACAGTATCCTCAAGACAGGAGAACACAGATCACAAACTGCATGCCGTGGTAGGACTAGCTACTCGGTGTAAAATATGGCTCTAAGTGATTTGGTCATGTTTACTAATGTGGGCTGAGGACCCGGCCTACTCCGACCTACATCAAGGACCCATGCTAATGGTGGAAGGGGTGTATGTGCCCCTATTAACCAGTGTGTGCCTGCCATAAAGCCCAGAAGCCCTGGGTCAATAAACTACTGGCTGGCAGGTGTCTAATTGCTCATCCTGGGTTACCTGGGTGAAATGGTGACAGCTGGATGCAAATCCAATCACCCTGCCAAACATGAATCAAGAACTGCTACACTTAATGTGGGTTCACTGACAGGATGCAGCTTGAAAGTGGATGACATGATGATACTGAGAAGGATAGACATCCTATGTATCAAGAAACAAGATGGAAGGGCAGCAAAGTCACTTGGCTTGGGATCCAGAGTCTACTAATTATTGACAGACTCATGGTAGTCAGACTCCAGTGTAATGATAGGGCAGTATTCATAATCTCAGCATATGCCCCACAGTAGGGTTGTGACAGTGAGAAAAACAGTGCATTCAGATTGCAGTTGCAAGACCTACTAGATAAAGCAGGACAACATTAAAAACTTGAATCTGTGTTGATAATGGGTAACTGGAATATACATTTCAGGACAGACAGAACAAGATATGAGCACTGCCTAGGTACACATGGATGGGGCAACGGGAATAAAGAAGGAAAGGTCATTCTAGACTTCTGTCTAGCAAATGGCTTAATAGTAGACAACACATGGTTCAGAAAGAGACAGTCACAAAATCATATACAACAGTGGCCAACATGCAACTCAGGTGGACTTCCTCCTAGTAAAGAAAGGGCATTGGGTTAGAATCAATGATTGCAAAATCATCCCCAATGAAACAGCCTACAGCATAAACCACTGGTTGCCACAATCAGCTGCAAGCAATGGTCAGAGAAGGCTCTAAGATCAACAAAGACCAGGCTGAAGAGCTGGAAGTTGACTGGAGAGAAAATACAACAGTTCAAAGAATTAATCAGGGCTCTAGCTCCCCAAGAAGAGGAGGAAATAGGTGGAGTTGAAGAATAGCAGCGTCTCAAAACAGCATGTGTGATGACTACAGAACAGATACGTGGCCGCGTCAGGTATGGAAATAAGGTGCATAAGGAAAGCTGGTAGTGGAATGCAGAAGTCTTGGAAGTCATTAAAAGAAAGGAGGAGTGCAGGAAAAAGTGAGAGAGAGAAAAAAACAACCAGGCTAGGAAGAAATACTTGTTAACAAAGAAACTAAGACAGTAGTTGCAACAGCACAGAACAGGGCATCAGATGCACTCTACCAGCTTCTGGAAAGGGACTCATTAGGTGGCACAAAAAAAACAATATCAGGTTGCGAGACAAAGACAGAAAGATAAAGAAGATAGACACCCTTTCAAAAGGGATGCCAGCAACAACCTGCTCACCAGTCCAAAGGACATCAAAGAGTATTTGGGTGGTGCAGTGGTGTATTGGTTAATGTCACCTAACAGCAAGAGGTTCTCTGGTTCACTTCTCGGCTGGGGTGCCTTCTGTGCAGAGTTTGCATGTTCTCCCTGTGTTTGTGTGGGTTTCATCTGGGAATTCCGCTTTCCTCCCACAATCCAAAGACACACATCTGGAGTGTTTCTACCCAGGCCTCCGCTGAAAATAGGCTGTGTCCTAGCCGGACTTTCCTGATCAACAAATGTTAAATAAATAAAAATAAATTTCCAGCAGCTTCTGAATGAAGAAAATCCTACAGAAGCTGTACTGCCCCAGAAACAGTCTACGATGAGAGAAGAGTCGTCGTCCACCCTAGAAGTAAGAATAGCACTAAGGAAAATGAAGTCAGGGGAAAGCAGCAGGCTCTGATGAGGTCACAGCAGATAACATAAAGATGCTGGGTGAGATAGGGGAGAACTGGCTCCTGAGAGTACTCATAGCAGTGTAGAGAGAAGGGCATATCCCAGATGACTGGACAATAAGCATACTTGTGCCAGTGTACAAGAACAAATGGGACATCCACAACTGCGGGCAGTACAGAGGAATTAAACTCCTATCACACTGCATGAAAGTTCTAGAGATGGTGACTAATAAACGGATATGTAGAGTAGTAGAGTGTAAGATGGTAGATAAGCGGTTTGGATTCAGATCAGGATGCAGCACAGCTGACCCAATGTTTGCAGCGATACAGTTACGTTAGAGATGAGGAAAGTCCAACTGGGCATTCCTAGACTTGGAGAAAGCATATGACAATGTCCCAAGAAAGCTGATCTGGGCAGTACTGTGGTGGCTCAAAGTCTCAGAAACTGGTAGAATTAGTGCAGACTATGTAAAAGGAGCTAATAACTGAAGTATGAGCAGTGTCTGGCCTCACAGAGGGATTCCCAGTGGGAGTGGGTTTACACCAGGGTTCAGCTCTGAGCCCACTGTTTTTCATACTGGTGATGGACTACATTAGCAAACAGGTTGGAGCGGATAGATCAACAAAATTGCTGTATGCAGATGATGTGGCGTTACAGGCAGACTCTGAGCAAGAACTCCAGCAAAGTATAGAGCAATGGAATGCAAAACTGAAGGCACGTGGGATGAAACTAAGCACAGATAAGACAGTATTAAAGGCAGCAGACTGGGGAAATCAAACGAAGCTGAGAATTGAGAAAGAATGGAAGATAGTCGAACAGGTAAACAGCTTCAAGTATCTGGGAGGGGTGGTTGAGGAGAAGGGAAGTCTGAATGAAGAGGTCAAAGCTAGAATCAGAGGGGCTGCAGCCAACTGGCATAGAGCATCAGAGGTGTAGTCTATGACAGAAGAATGCCAAAGAACCTGAAAAGCAAGGTGTACAAGACAGTGGTGCGACCAGTACTAATGTATGGTGCAGAAACCTGGGCAATAAAGACAGAGCAGATGAAGAAGCTAGAGGTGATGGAAATGAAGTGCCTGAGAAGGGTGGTAGGATGCACTCTGTGGGACAGAAAGAAATGAAGACATAAGAGCAGAAGCCAAAGTAGCTTCAATTGCAGAAAAGATCAAAGAGAACAGATTACGGTAGTTTGGACACATGCAGAACAGCAAAAGTCAGTCTGTTTAATGGATAGGTGGGGAAGCACCAGTGTCTCATTTTTATTTTATTACCTTGCATTTCTATTTTAGTTATTATTGGTGAGTAATCTGAAATAATTATTGGATACATATCAAAACTTTCAATTAAATAAAATATGTTCCTGTGAAACACAATTTCTGTGTAGCCTAGCCCAGGTTTTATACCTTGGGGAATAATATGTAAATTGTTTCCAAGTTCTTACTACTAATTCATATCTTTTCATACCAAATACGTTCATAAATTTATTCAAAAATCTGTTCTCTCTTGTTGTATTTTCCCTTCTAGCCCCCCCCCCCCCTCCAAGTACATCCTCACTGTTGCAAATCAGATTCCATTCCCCAGCTATAAGTAATATTCCCTGCTGAAAGCTGGTCATTTCTCCCAGAATTTTCTTAAGCTCCACTGTAGCAGTTTTAGGTGGAGTATAATACATGCCAGTGTAATCCTCCTCCCTTGCCAGTAGCTCTGCACTACTACAACCCTAGCTTTATTATCTTTTGTTTTCTCTTCTATCATTATTGCAGCTCATCTAGCAATTAATATAAGCACTATCCTTTTCTTTTGTCCCAATTACATTCTATGTTAATAATGACAGAGGGGCCATTCTGTTAAAAATGTATTCTTCCACTTATTATACAGGACAGTTTTTTTAATGGGCATTTCCAGCTTAAATACACACACTAACATTTAGCAAGATGATGCCTTTTTGGCTGTGTTTGCATATGTACTTTTATACCCCAAGCAGACTCCAAAGAATTTTTCCTTGGGTCAACTGCAAATGTTGGAGTGACTGGGAAGAAAGAGGTAATGAGGAATATATTTTTGGTAGTGTAGTGAGGTGGCAGATTGTAAAAATTCCCTGTAGACTACTCTTTCAAAGACGCTAGGTAAGCAAATCAGTGTAACTAAAGAAACTATTTTATTTATCTTTTGAGCTGTGATACAGGGTCTGAATTGCCTAGATACAGGAAGGCCTTGCTAAGTTTAATTCTGGTGGCTGACAAACAAATTAGTTAGTAGAAAATAGATCAAAGTCTAAACCAACTGTAAAAGTGAATATAGTAATAGAGAATAATAATTGGAAGTGGAATCTTTATGAGAGGGTAGAAGTAAATTACACAGAAAAAAATGTGAACTGTGGGAACGATACACACAGAATAATGTTTTGGAAGAGCAACGAGGAAGACAGAAATTGAATGAGCTATGTAAAGTTCAATAGACAATGACTGTATAAAAGATCATATGTGATGTATATTGTAACTGAAAATATGTTAATATGTTTTGTTTTTCATTTATACAAATGTATGACTTGCCTATATCATAAATGATAATTCAATAAAGATTTTTTTTTGTTTAAAAAAAGCATGGAATGTAACTTTTAGTTATGTACTTACCATAACTTCGGATGTATGGGATCCATCTCGCCTACATTCACAACAGATGGGTTCGATACATCGGCTCCGACTCGGCAACTAATACACTAGCACGAAGTCTCTCATTGGCTGGGCTACTCCCTATCCCAGGATGCACTACATCTGCTTCCCCAGATCTTGTTTGTTCGCTTTCATACATCCATGCAAACACAGAAAAATTAGTAGTCACTATAACCAACTAAAGTTCTTCAAGAAAGATCTCCAAGAAAAAAGAGACTACAGCTCCTCTAAATCCGAATGGAAGGGGGAAGGAGGGTGGGTACTTATGAATGTAGGAGAGATGGATCCCATACATCCGAAGTTATGGTAAGTACATAACTAAAAGATGTAATGGGATCCTATCTCACCTACATTCACAACAGATGGGACAGCGTCCCTAGCACCTACATCCCGGGTGGCTCATTGGAACACACTCCTGAGAACTGTGGAACCAAAGGAAGCTCTGCCTCGAGAAACCACATCCAATTTGTAATGAGAAATGAAAGTGTGCGGAGAAGTCCAGGTTGCCGCAGCACAAATATCATCTATTGATAACTTGGAGTGAAAAGCTACGGAAGTAGCCATTGCCCTGGTAGAATGAGCCTTGACTGGAAAGGGAAGGTCTTTGTTAGCCTGTGAATAAATAAAAATGATACAATCTTTAATCCATTTGGATATGGAGGTTTTTGTTACTGGTTGACCCAATTTGTTCACTGCAAAGGAAACAAACAATTGATTTGATTTCCGCGTTTGAGCGGTTCTATTCAAATAAAACGCAGTTGTCTATATCGTCAATTGATGCAAAGTATACTCTGCGTTATTAGAGAATTCTGGGAAAAAGACAGGGAGTTCTATAGTTTGTTGCATACAGAAAGAGGAGGCCACTTTTGGTATAAATGCAGGGTTTAATTTCAATGAAACTCTACGCTTGTGAAAAAATCAAATAGGGAGGATCAGAACAAAGAGCTTGAAGTTCTGAAACTCGCCTAGCAGATGTTATGGCTACTAAAAAGGCAAGACAGAAATTTTAAATCACAAGTAGCAGCTGGTTCGAAAGGACGGGCAGTTAGGGCAGCAAGAACCATATTCAAATCCCAAGGGGGGACAGGATGAGATAAAGGAGGCCTAAGGAGCCAAGCCCCTTTAAGGAAAGCCTTACAAAGTTTGTGAGACATCAATGAAGGTTCAAATGAAGCATGAAAATTAGAGATCGCTGCTAACTGAACCTTAATGGTAGAAACTGAAGAGCCCGACTGAAAAAGGGAGGCCAGAAAATTCAGAACCTCCGATACTGGTGCAGTGAGGGGATCTATACCCCGTTCTTGAGCCCAGAAGGCAAACCTTTTCCATTTACTGGAATAAAGTTTGATGGTGGAAGGTTTATGAGAAGAAGACAGTATGTGGACCACGTCCGGCGAAAGAACATTGTCTCGGACTAAGGATGGAAGTGGAGTAACCATGCTGCCAACTTCAGGGACCTGAGAGACGGATGAAGCCGTCCTGACTGATGAGTCAACAGGTCTGGCACCGGAACCAGAAACCATGGACCTTCTATCGCATGCCTCTGTAGGAAAGGAAACCAAACTTGACGAGGCCAGTGCGGGGCAATCAAAATCATCTCGCTCTCCATGTAAATGGCCTTATTTATCACCCTCGGTAGGAGGGGGAACGGAGGGAAGGCGTAGAGAAGACCGGGGGGCCAAATGTGAGTCAGAGCATCCCTGGGAATCTGTCCCTGAGAAGGAAACAGTGTGAAGAACTCTATGTATTTCGCATTGTGAGGGCTGGCAAACAGGTCGCAGCAAGGAAGACCCCATCTGTCGAATATTTTCGCAGCTATACCCTGGTTGACGGACCACTCGTGGGGTAAAAGAATGGTCCTGCTTAATCTGTCCGCAATCACATTGGACTTCCCCGGTATGTGCGTTGCCATTAGAAAGCGGTTGGTAGCTACCGCCCAGTGCCAAAGTCTCATGGCTTCTCTGCATAGTGGGTAAGACCTGGTTCCACCTTGCTTGTTTATGTACCACACCACCGACATATTGTCGGATAGGATAGTAATCGGGCCCTGTGGGAAAGCGTGATGGAGAGCTTGGAGTACCAATAGTACCGCTCTCATCTCCAGGACATTGATATGCAAATGTGTTTCCTGGATCTGCCATGTGCCTTGGACCGACCTGTCCAGGTAATGACCCCCCCACCCTACCTGGGAGGTGTCCGTAGTCACAGTGGCAATGGGACGTTGAGGTATGAAGGGTCGCCCCTGGTCGAGATTTGATTGGAGAAGCCACCAATGCAGATCTCGACGGCAACTTTCCGTGATTATGATTAAGTGGTTCAAGGGAAGTTCCTGATAAGACCATTGAACCGACAGTAGCCATTGTAAAATTCGCATGTGAAGTCTGGCCAAGGGAACTAAAAGTATGGTCGACGCCATCGAGCCCAACAGTTGTAGGATCCGATGGGCCGGGGCTCTTTGTAGGGGGAGACAGGATTTGACTTGATCTTGTAAGACCTGAATTCTTGCTGCCGGTAAATAGGCGCGCATTCTTTTTGTGTCTAAGTCTGCGCTATGAAAGTAATACGCTGAGATGGCTGTAGTACAGATTTTTGCAAATTGAACGTGATCCCCAAGAAACGGCCCAAGGTGAACGTGGCTCTGAGCGCTTGGAGTAGTAGATGCTCGGAGGTGGCAGTAAGGAGCCAGTCGTCTAGATAAGGAAACACCTGGAATCCCAGACTTCTCAGGTGAGCAGTTACCACTGCCAGACACTTGGTGAACACCCTGGGGGCTGTGGTGAGACCAAAGGGCAGTGCTCGGAATTGAAATGACTGACTCCGAAGCGTAAATGTCTCCTGGACTCTTGAGCTATGGGAATGTGATAGTAAGCGTCCTGGAGATCTATGGAGCACATCCATGCATCTTTTTCCAGCAAAGGAAGAATAGATTGAAGAGTGACCATTCGGAATTTGGACTTCTTTACGAAACGATTCAATGAACTGAGGTCCAAAATGGGCCTGAAGTCCCCTGTCTTTTTTGGTACTAAAAATAATTTTGAGTAAGGTCCTGATCCGATCTGGTCGATGGGGACAGGCTGGATGGCTCTTTTCTCTAGCAGCTTTGAAACCTCTAATGCTGCCTGTTCCCGCTGACTGGGTGGTACGTCCGGGATTTCCCTTAAAGAAAGGGGGGGTTTGTTGAAGGGGATGATATATCCTCCGGTAATAATGCGAAGCACCCACTGATCGCTTGTTATGGTTTCCCAAGCTTGTGGGTGCGCCGCAAAGCGACCCCCGACTGGCTCCGGAGTTGCACAGTCGGGCAACAACTCAGGAACGCTGGTTGTATGAAGAACCACGAAAGGAATCGCGGTCTCCAGAGTTACGGGGGCCTCTGCCACCTCTGGGGCGGCGTCTTCCAAAATCCCCCCCCCCCCCTGCCTCTGGAGGGGGAATCACTGGGTGGAGTAGGGAAAGACTTTTGAGATTTTCTAAACCACATTTTCCCTCCTCTCCCAGCCTTGGGGTAAGGCCTGGAAGGAGTGGAAAATCGGGCCCCAACGGCAGTCAAAGTCTTGCCCTCCTGCTCACACCGAGTTAGTGTGTCCTTCACCTTGGGTCCAAACAAAGATGACCCATCAAAGGCGTCGTGAAGGAAGACTTGAAGGCCTCCGTGAGCGAACACAAGCGTAACCAGGCTTGTCTCCCGAGGGCAACGCCTGTTCCGCTGCTCTACTCGCCTTCGCCGCATATGAAATGAGCCTCATGGACGAGTTAACAATAGAAAAGAGGGTAGTCATCTGTGCGCCAACAATCGGGGCCAGCGCCTCAGGTAGGTTACCAACAAGAGAGTCATTTAGCTCTTTGAGAAGATCCCTTTGGAGCCTCGTAAAATGACATAAGTAGTTCAGCGACCGTAAGGTAAAGGCCGCTGAGGACAGGGTACGCTTCCGTACCTATCCATACTCCTAGAATCCTTATTAGGAGGATGAATAGACGTCGAAGCCTCTGCCACGTCCTGCTGTGTGGCAGAAGCCACCACCAAAGCATCTACAGGCACACCATTTGTGAGAAATTCCTTCTCGAGCGGGGCTCACAAAAATTTATTGGGCCTCGAGGCACCGGTTCCACAGAATCAGGGTGTTCCCACACCCTTCGAGAAACCAAATCAAGGAGTTCATCAAGGCGGAGACACCCAGGAGGCGGAAGGCTGGGCCCCAAAGGCCTTGAGGAAGACTGACTCCTCAGCTGAAGGGGTTTTGGCTTGCCAGTCACCTCTCTGTCTCAGAATCTCCAAGATATCTGAGAAGGAGATATCATCCGAAGATGATTTGGGGACCCTTCTGCGTCATCGAGGTCAGTATCCGATGTAATAGACTCATCTTGGGAGTCTACGTGCTTCCTCTTACACAATTTCTTCCGTGGGGGTTCGTCGAAGCAGTTTCGGACGGACCACCCGAAGAAGGAACCCCGATGGGGGTATCCTCAGGCCCTGGGGCCCGCTGCGGGGCTGCAACACAACAGAGGCACCAGTCTCCAAATCTAGGGACGGTGAGGTAGAATCTTGCTGAACCGGCAAAGGCATGGCCAGCAGCTCCTCATGGCCTCAAAGGCCGGACCTACAGAATCCAAGGAGGTCACTGGTCTAGAGGCCACGATGGCACTGGGAATTCCAGCAGCCGATGCTCCGAGAGGAAGACTAGGCACAAGCACCCAATCCCAAAGTATTCCCCTCGGGCCCGGCTGAAGAGGTCGCAGTACCAAACCCTGAACCGGAGGACAGGGTAGGAAGCACAGTCGGAACCGAGAGACCTCGAAGGGGTCTCTGCTCCGACCGTATGGCTCCGCTTTGCTCCACCACCGACTCCAACGGCTCCGAGGAGGTTGGAGGAGGAATCGAATGTGTTGGAGGGGGGATCGGCTCCGAAGCTAACTGTGCTGGAGCCGAGACCAATTTAGTAAACACTGGAGATTGGAATAGCCTCTGTAAAACCCTATCCAGGTCCGAATCTGAAAGTCTCGATTTAGAGGAGGTAGACAATCGAGAAGACTTTCCTCTCGGCTCTGAGAGAGAAGGGGACCGGCTCCGAAATGGCTCCAATGCTATCGGCGCCGACTCCGCCACAGCATGGATCACCATCGGCACCGAAGGAGCCTTCTCCGGAGCCGAGGGGGAAGAGTCTGAGCTGCACACTTCCACCGGCTCCGAAGCCATTGGAACCGATGGAGGTGATTCACCTCTCGATACTCCAACCTGCGGCTCAGACAGCAATGGAGCCGAGGTAGGAGGTATCGAGGCAGACCCTTCGACCCTCGGCCCCGAAGTCAGTGGAGCCGAGGAAGAAGAGGTCAATTTTGTATTTTTAGAAGTCGGCTCCGACGGACTTGTCGGAGCCGGCGATCTTTTCTTTGGAAGCAACAGGTAGATCTAAGGCTTCCTCAAAGGAAGGCTTGATAAGCCCTTTCAATATTAATTTGTTTTTGCTCTTGAAGAACTCTAGATGAGAACGCATGACAGACTCTACAAGTCTCTTGCAGATGTTTCCCCAAACAATAAACACATATTGAATGACTGTCTGTAATGGACATTTTATATTTGCACCGAGTGCATTTTTTAAAACCTGACTTTTGTTCCTTAGACATGATATAGGCCACAACAAGTACAACTCTAAGGAAAAACTAGTCTATCACCACAAGTATAACACTACACACAAATTGCGCCAACTGAAAAGCGAGACACACTGGCAGTACTGGTAACAGTTTACCTCACAACAATTTGAAACAATTAAACGGCCCAAAGCCCTCTAATTTAAACGGGCTTTGCCCGAAAAACAACTAACCAAAGAAAATAAAACCAATTAGCACTCAGAGGTAGGGCAAAGGCCCTCTAACTTAAACGGGCCTTGCCCGACTGAACAAATTAAATTTCTGGAAACAAGCACTCAACAAAAAACAATCAGAAATAACAAGAAATAGCAAGAAATAGCTGTTAAAACAGCTGTTTGGTTAATATGGACAAAAATTCCCTAGGTCAAAGTCCAATAAGGTAAAAATAACCACTTAGCTCCAGCCAAGTCGAGACCACGTCCAGCTTGTTAAGCGGCAAACGAGATCTGGGGAAGCAGGTGTAGTGCATCCTGGGATAGGGAGTAGCCCAGCCAATGAGAGACTTCGTGCTAGTGTATTAGTTGCCGAGTCGGGGCCGATGTATCGGCTCCGAACCCATCTGTTGTGAATGTAGGCGAGATAGGATCCCATTACATCTGACCTTACAAGTATAGACAAAATCAGAGAGTCCAGAAAAAAAGTGTATGGGGTAAATAGCAATATTACAGGGGACACATCTGGATAGAAAGAAGCATTTCAATTTGACAAATAAAGGATTTCATGATGGAAATTCAATAATTAATCAGATTAACAAAAGAGAAGTAATACAGATTGTGAGAGGGCCCCCAATACTAACATAATAATAAAAAAAGTGTGGTTTTAGGGAATTATTAGCAGAAGAGGAAGATTATGCTGGCACATATTTCTATTCCAAATAAAACTGCTATTACGTAGCTCAGGAAAATTTTTGAGAGAAATACGTTTCTCTTAGCAGGAAATAATATTTAACAGTTGTGATTGCAATCTAATTTTCAATAGTGAAAATGTTTCAGGAGGCAGAGAAAGGATAATCATAACAGAAGAGGGTAGCTTTCTCGAGAAGTACATGACAATATTTGGTATTTAAGATGTGAATTCAGAAGCAAGACCTCAGACAGAAGTTGCATATTATTAGCAAGGATATAATAACTAGGCTAGACTGGCTTGAAATTGCTCTTCACACAAGCATGTGCATGTAACTGAAATCTCTGAGACCCTCCCAGTATGTCTATGTCAAACTGCACATCAGTAAAAGCCAAGATAAAGATGCAGGGTAGTGATGTAAAAAAAAAAAAAGAGAGAGAGATAGTGGTGCTTTCCTACTTATCTTAAAAAAAAATAATAATTTAAGGAATGAGTATTTGAAATAATTAGAGTTATTGGGAAAAACAGAAATCCCTTCAGAAGGGGATAACTAGTGAGTGGTATAACATGAAGCATGGTAGAAATAAGAAAGAAAGATATAGTAATAATTCTTTATAAAGGTGAAAGTATTGCAGATTAGGTAGAATCTCAAACAAGAAGAGAAGCAAATGCAGAGTACCAAAAGGAAAACATGAGAGAATCTGTATTCTCTGAATGAGTTCAGAAAGTTTGCTGTTAAACACTTTTTGATAACAATTCTAGAAAGCAAAATATTTTAGAACAGACAAAAGTAAGTAGAAAGGGCTGTATATCAACTTAGGGCGTCTGCGACAAAAAATAAACAACCTTGTAGCTGTGTTAAGAGATATAGTGGAAATTATATGAACATTTCTATAAAGCAGTGGAATGAGGAAACCAAGAAAAGGCACACACACGGAAATATTTATGAAAGACTTAATTATGCCAAGGTTAGAGGAAGATGGGCTGAACAATTAATAGCTAATATAGGGAAAGATAAAAAAGGTAATGATTCATCAGGAAAGTCTCTAGGAACAGATGGTATTGCTATGAATTGTTAAGAAGGAAGTAATATAGGTTTTGTTTTACCACATTTTAAAACAGATGGAAGTACCAGCATCTTGGAAGAAAGTTGTGGTGGGTGTAGACACATTTCATTGCTAAGCTATGATCATAAAGTGCTTATGTCCATACTAGCTAACAGAATAAGAAAGGTGTTGCCAAAATTGATAGATATGGATCATTGTGGCTTATGGATGGGAGGCAAACATGTAACATTAATAGAACAATGACAATCTAGAGGGAAGCAACGTGCACGAAAATGCCAATATGCAAAGAAAGTACTACAGTCTGCTGGGATTTTAAGAATAGGGAACTGATAGCATTTGTGTTCCCTGACAGAACTATAGAGTTAATAAGGAAGGCTTATAAAGGGCCAGTGGCAAAAAATTAAGGTAGGAGGGTTCCTCTATGACAAGCTGTGTTTGAACAGAGGAACCAAGTATGGATACCTTTTTTACCCATGTGTTTTCTGCTTTATATTCAGTGCCAATAGCAAAGAAAGCAAGGATCTCGCAAACTATTTGTCACACAAAGTTTACCTTTAAATGCAGGTAATACTATTCTGTACTTGACAAAGATAGAAAACATGTTGGTGCTGTGTAATATTTTGAGACTGTTTCAAGTCTTTTGGGGATATAAAATGAAGATAAAACAAAGGCTATAGTAGTAAACTATGTAGTCACACATGGGTTGATTCAACAATACCCATACTTATGGGGACATAAGATAAAGAATTTAAGTGTATAGATTAAAAAGGATGTTATTATTACATCTAAGGATATGTGGGAAGAGACCAAACAAAAAGTAAAGCAAAAACTGAGAAGCTGGAAGCTCTTGATTATGGAATATGTAAAATAACAAGCAAGCAGTGAAAATGCTTACATCTTACTATCCATATCCATAATCAACATACAAGCAGTAAAAATGAGTTTTGCCCTTTTAGCCTTATATACAGGCCAGATATATGTTTTATCAACCAGAGGAGAAGTTGTGGATGACAATTAATAAACAATTGAAGGAATTTAAGAGGAGAAGAGAGCAAGATTAAGTGGGATACATTGACTATCTCCATAGACCAAGGTAACCTAGGACTACCTGGTATACTTTAGAGCTACACAGTGAAGGCTCATACACACAAAACAGGGAGAAGTTATGGGGAGCTCAAGATATAAAGACGGACTTTGATTTTCTGATGAAGGCCTTAAGGACAACTACTATACAGAATATTACTTTATGAAGAAGAAAGTTTTCTAAGAACTAAATCAGCATGGGAATGCAGAAAGATGCTCCCAGTGCAGATGACTGCAAGAAGGGTATACAAAAACAAAGGATGATGGAATTTTTCTTGAGAAAACTAGCAAAGGAACCAAAGCACTGGAAACAAACAACTTGGGAAAAAGTAATAAGAATGGGATGAGGCTACACAAAAGTATGGACTACAGTTAGATATAGACTTCGCTATCATGGACTGATAACAAAATACTGAGACAGAGAAAGGAATAAGGGAGTGCTAAGTGAAAGACAAGCTCAGATAGAGTTTGCTTGAATCTAGAACAGAAGCTGCTAAAAACGAATTAGTAAACCATATAAAATACGTGATGAATATAAGAAACAGTGGAGGTTAGGAAAATTGAGAAGACAGAATGGAAAGGCCATTTACAAAGGAACAGAAATCTGTAAGGCTTCCAAGTATGCAACAAAGTCCAGAAGGTTAGTTATTATGCATGGAAGTATTTGTATGGGCATCTTTATACCCCAAATGGACTTCAGATAAATTTTCCTGTGGCAGACAGAAAATACTGAAGGTGTGATGGGGAAGACAGGTAACTGGGAACATGTTATTTGAAAATGTAAGGCGTTGGCAGTTTAAAAAAATCCCTAAACAGTAGGTCTGACATATGTTGGGTGAACAAATGGCTGTAACTAAGAAAATAATTCTTCTGAGTAGATATTTAGGATCTGAATTGCATATACACAGCTTACTATGCTACTGGTTGCCAAAAAAGCAATTGCTAGAAAATGGAAATCAAAATAAAAACCATCTTTAACTGAACTATTGAATAATGTAAAGGAGATAAAAGAAATGCAGATGTGATCTTTAGAAATGGGACAGAGCAATCTTTATAAAAATGAATGGCATTTGTGGGAACAAAACAAGCTGAATAATATCGAGTAGTGAGGTTTAAGGCAAAGCAGGAATTGAGAAATGCATGCAATGCTGGAGTAAATGAAAATTGTTAAAAAGAAAACGTATACCACATGACAGTAAAAATGAAAACCGTTACTATGGTTTGTTTCCATTTCTATTAATGTATGTGAACTTGTGTTGATGATTTAATAAAGATGTTTAAAAAATGCAAGTGAAGTTTGTTCCATACAGAGGGAATACTTTAGGTAATTAAAACGACCACTCCAGGGAGACCTACATATACTTATCATTTCTTACTAAGTTTATAGTCAAGGAGACTGTCCAGAAGCTCAACCCCATCTCTCAGTACTGGTGGGAAACTAACAATATCCTGCATTAAGCAGATTCACCCCCTCATACACCAAGTAAAACAGCAGGTAAAATTTTGTGATCACCCATCCCTACTCAATGGGCCTAACAACAGAGGAATAAAATAAAGATTATAACTACTTTGGTCACTGAAGAGATGTCTAAAAGACTACAATACAAGTTTTATAAGCATTCCTAACATTACCAGAATTGCAGGGTAGATAAGATTTTGTTAAAGAAGGTTTTGCACAGCCCAAAATGCAAAACTGAGATCTCCATATGGGAGTCAGTATGAGATAGAAAAAGTGAGACTTTTTAATCTAACCAGATAGCTAAGGCAGCCTAGCCCTTTTACTGTCTTAGATTAGAAACTATGATGTCTTTCCAGGTGGGTACTTGTTTTCTATGATGTATACAACTTGTGTTGTTGTATTCAGTGATCAATCAAAAAAGGGAGGAATACAGATGGAAAAAAAAAAGATTTCTCTACTGTAAAGGAGAGTTGGTCAAAAGACAGTTATCAATGAACATGACTATCTACTGAAGGTACTAGCCTAAACACAGGTTATAGTTATATGACAATCAATGAAAAAGACTTTCCCGAATAAGACTAGACTACATTTATTTGTTTTAAGTCTAAAGCCATGATCACACTGTTGTCTGCTGAGTACATCTAGTCCATTTTGGAGAACCCAAGACTCCATGAGGTAATAATGGTATCCAGTTTGGAGTCATCCATAATAATGGTCAACCACAAATTTTGGCTGTCTATCTTTGTATCAGAGAAGTAGGTGACAGAGAATATGACCCAGCACTAAGCCTGGAGCCTCTCTGCTAGTGACTATCATATTAATTATGATGCTACTACTGTCACTCTGAATGTTAAGATAAGACTGCTAATTAGTAATATAGGGGGTTGATATTTGGTTCATCAACAAGCTTGCATGAGGAATGACCAACAATGACATCATATCCTCAAAAAAGTCAAAAAACTTAGTAAGTCACACATATTCTTCATAAAACTGTACTGATTAGGATCAAGTGTTTCAAATTTACCAATTATTTCATTAATAAGACTATGATATGCTCCATGATTTTGCAGATATTAGTGAGGCTAATGGGATAATCATTTTCAGGATCAATTACAACACTGCTCTTACATGGAAGCACCACAAACACTTGTTTCAAGAGCTCAAGCACATATGCTACGTAGACATTAAAACCTTAAGGATGGGGAGCTACACAGTTAAGGCTCATATACATAACACAAGCAGAAACCTATAAGTCAAAGTGGAAAGGGATAATTATGAAGCAGGGGAAATTCAAGAAATAAATAGAGTGTGGGATTTTGGTCACAGATTATTAAGGAGAATAACAGCCATACAGAACAGAATATTATATTCATAAAGTAGAAGAACTATTTTAAGAACTACGTCAACATGAGAATGGAGAAAGGAGATTTTTTGCTGATATGGATGACTGAAATTAGGGATGCAGAGAATGACTGAACATTACTGGAGAAAACTGGAAATAGAACCAAAGTATTGGAAGCAAATAACTAGACAAGAAAAAGTAACAGAATGGGACAAGGTGAAAGACATTTGGACTGCAAGCTAGAGACTGCCATCACTATCAGGGATTGAAGTCAGAATACAGGCAAACAGAAAGTGTGGGGGATTCCTAAGTGAAAGACCTGCTCTTGTAGTGTTTTTAGTTGAATCTAGAACAGAAGCTGCTCTTAAAAAAGGGATACTTAGTAGGCCATATAAAAGAGTGTGAAGAGAGACTGGATAAGCAATTCATAAGAAAACAATGTGAGGACATCTGTATGCCTTCCAAATATGCAACAAATACTAGAACACTTAGGATTTTTCTTTGGAAGTGTTTGCATAGGTTTTTTTTTATACCCCAAGCAGACTCCATAGAAATTTTCCTCAGGTAGATGGTAAATGTTGGAGGTGTGATGGGGAAGAAACAGGTAACTGGGAACATATGTTGGGCAGTGTAATGAGTTGGTAGACTTTAACATTTCCCTACAGAGTATTATTTCAGAAATATTGGGTGGGCCCATGGGGGTAACTAAGGAAATGATTTTCTGAGCTGGGATACAGGATCTGAATTGTAAGACATAGAAAGGCCTTGTTAAGTTTAGTTCTGGTGGCTACGAAAAAGCAATTACTAGAAAATGGAAATCAAAGTCT
Organism: Protopterus annectens; assembly: GCF_019279795.1. Taxonomy (NCBI): domain Eukaryota; kingdom Metazoa; phylum Chordata; order Ceratodontiformes; family Protopteridae; genus Protopterus; species Protopterus annectens. The sequence continues at coordinate 1,357,966,571 of NC_056737.1, forward strand.
AAATCAACTGTATTTGATGTAGTGAATATTCTAACAGAGATAAAAGAACTGGATGTGGGATCTTTAGAAAAGGGTAGGGGCACGGGTCTACTACATTTCATCGACAGACCATTTAATCGACACGGTTGGTCGAACGTTCATTTGATAGAAAACCAGTATTCAAGGTGATTAACATGGATTTGTCCCCCTCCCCAATGTCGTGCGACCCTGGAGTTGTTATATATAGTTAGGGGCTTCATTTAAAATGTGTACTTTTTGTGTTATTTTCTTCTTTTAAATGAAAATAGGTAGGGGGCTGTGCCCCCCACCCTAACTCTCTCTCTCTATATATATATATATATATATATATATATATATACATTGGGGAGGGAGACAAATCCCAGTTTTATGCCTTGAATACTGGTTTTCGATCAAATGAACTTTCAACCAAATGAGTGTCCTCCAAATGGTCTGTTGATCAAATGTAGTAGACCCAGGGGCACACCACATTGAAAAAAAAGGGACACTGTGGGAATAATACATGCAGAACAATATTTTGGAGTAGGAGTGAGGTTTGAGGGAAGGCAGGAACTGAGCAACTTATGTAATATTGGATAGATGATAATTGTATAAAATAACATAGATGATGTATAAAATGTGTAACTGTGAACATGTTAGCATTGTTTGTTTTCCTTTATATAAATGTAGATTTGCCTGGGTCTTAAGTGATCATTCAGTAAAGGTGTTAAATGGTCCACAGTTGCCAGCCAGGACATTTGCTATGGCTTCTTCATCAGAATAGCAAGTACTTTCTGCTCAAGTGTTTGGTGCAGTAATACTTTTAAAACTCCTAATACAGTTGATAAAGTCTTGTGATTATTACAATTATTATTATTGTGATTATTATTATTGGTTATCCTTTGATAATCATATTGCCAAGGTGGTTAGAAAATCCTTCTATGTGGCCCACCTAATCACAAAAGGGTTTGCATCTAGAACAAAAGAGATTATTGTGCCCCTCTACTCATCAACCATCAGACCCATCATAGAGTACAACGCCCCATTTGGGATGTACCTTACAAGACACCTGCAACAGCTGGAAAGACCACAAAAGTACCTCACCAAGAGGATTACTGGCCTCAAACAAATGCCCTATGCAGCCTGACTGAAGAAACTCCAGCTGTACTCAGTTGCATACCGCTTACTCAGAGATGAGCTCTGCCTGACATACAAGGCCATATCCAACCCAGAATTGATGGTCATGCTCCACCAAAAAAAAAAAAACAAATCCCCAACAGTCACACTCTCTAGGGATCTAAACCTCACAACGATAAATAGGATGTGCTGGAGGGATAGACTCCTGTCCCTGAGACACCCCATGCTTTGGAACAGGATTCCAATCTACATTAAGCATAGCCTCTCTCTTCAAGAGAAACCTTGACAACTGGATGGGAAACAGAAAATTTACTTTGGGGATCACTGCAGTGGCTCTTCTGGACAGAGGCACAGGGAACTAATGGCTCTGCTGGACCGAGACACAGGGAACTAATCTAAGGGGCGGCGAAAACCAACACATTCTGGCTAGGCTTATGGATGCCCTCAGGCAGATAGCCTAGTACTTGCCTATGAACCTATTATTTGAAGAAGTAGGTACATTCGATTAATACTCAATCTTACTCTTCCAAACGATGCATTTAAGCTCCCTGCAGCTTACAATCCCTCCCAATAATGCTGTAAATTGTTTATTTGAACCATATAATTTTCACCTCTTGTTGTAAATTTTATCTGAGACTTTCACCATAGGGGGGTTTACTCCTGAATTCCCCAATATACTTATGCCTAACAGGTATTGACTTATCAATGCACTACATGAAAAAGAAGTGAAAAACATGGGTAAACTTTGGTTTTAGAGACTGGGCTGGCAGGGGGGCAAAGCACTTATTAAATTCTTAAGGACTCCCTTAATGTAGCCGAATTTGTGGATGGTTTGGTACTAATTTTGAAAGAAAAGGTGACAGTCTGATAGTAAGATTTGATCAAGGAGGGGGACATAGCATGCAAAGGCAACATTCATAAGACAAGGTCAAGTATATTTCTCTCTCTCTCTGCCGCTCTCTCTCATAGGATCTTCAACAATTCGATCCAGGGAGTTGGTATTAATTAAACCAAGGAAAGAATGGGCATATTTACTGTTAGCTGTGCAAGATTCCAACTGAATGATGGATAATTGAAGTCACATGAAATTGGTGTACTGGAATTAATGGGTATAAACTCCATGTTGTCAAAGTAACTACTGTGGTCCTCAGGACAGTGAAAGAAATTTGTACTTAACAATGATGTGGTAACTGACTTTAGCAAACATGAACAAAATGCCAAGAATCTTAAATTCACAACCTTCTAAAATTTGCTGCAGGTTAATATTTGAGCATATAAACTGATACTCTCCCGATGCCCACAGAATGATGTGTCGTGCCCTGTTGTAGAGCAATGGTTATCATAACATTGAAAGTAGGTTTCTGTAATAACACATACATGACTGTGCTCAGGCACTAGGAAGACCTCCAAATCAGACAACTCATTGTTCAGACTCCTAATACTGAGCAGTGTTACCTTAATGTAGGCTGCATTAAAATTTCTTAGGATGGAATGTCTAACAAGTGAACTTTATTTAAAAATGCACTATACGTCTTTGCAACTATGCAGAAGCCTTGAGAATAGGGATTAAGGGCAACCCTGGCAATCACTGTCTTCCAAGCTAATTAATACTACAGTCCCCTGAAATGTCACAAGTTAACAAACCAGTTGTTGAAATAAATTATTTTTTGTTTGAAATTGTGGCATCATACTTGGAGAAGACAAGATACTGCTGAGGATAGGTGCCTTACTTACCTTGGGTGCACACATTATACAGCTCAACTATACTTCCTTGACTCTTCTTCCATGTTAGTGCAGCTAAGATCATTCACCATGATGTGGGTGACAACAGTGCACTTGCAGTTGGGATAAAGGGACCTGAGAGTTCTGGTTACATTGTGAATCTTAGCACCAAAAGAAAGCTGATTGTGAGCCTATCCCTGCACAACCTGATGAATGCATCATTAGTGTGCTTAAACAGAGTAATCTATTACTAAATTCATTATTAGGCGTGACTGCAGCCGCAGGAGTCCTTATGGAACAGGGCATGGAGCTAGGGTGACCCACTTTAGTGGAAGATGCAAGTGAAGATGTGTTACTTGGCTGAAGTTTGTTCCTGGCAGTATAGATAAATGATTTCTTTAGAACCTTGGTAAATGTGGGTCTATTATTGACTGGCTGTGATGTAGTGTTACACTGCTTACTGATGTGTAGTGTGTGCAAGAGATTAGATTCCAAATTTAACAAACATTCACACTTCTCACAAACAGTATCAATAAATGATAAAAGTAAGTGACTGTTAGTATAAGTAAGCTGCCCTGCCTCAAGCTCCTAAGACAAGCAGGCTGGCAATAGAAGACATAGTAAACTGCCAAACCATGCTGACAAATCCAACATGTGATGAGATATTACTGATTACCTAATTGGGGAATCACCACAATGACTACATAGAAGGAACCCCAAACTGTCCTACAATTAAGTGAATCAGATTATGAGATGCAGTTTTAACCTGAAGGATCAAACAGAAACTGTTAAAATCACAGGAAATTGGTCACATTTCATAAACCAAGTCAAACATATGGAATTAACCATAGTGGTGCTATACATAATACACTACACAATGTCTTTATGACAGGTCTGAAACCTTAGCCAAAGTGGCATAATCAGAATAAACTGCATTCTTATTCAAATGGGCTACAAATTTAGTACCTGTTTTAGTTAGCTTAAGCCTAAATCAGTTAATTTTGTGGTCACTGTCTGGTATGTTGCCATTTTTTCCCTAACATTTGGTTCAAAATTGTCTGCTGGCAATTATTTGGACTTGGTAACTGCAGAAATTTACAACTGGAATGCCTTCTAGTTCTTGCTGTCATGCGTTTTTACAGTCAGACCAATTGTTGAGGAGAATGAGTCTCTTTTTCCCACCATTTGTAAAACACTATCACACGATTCAGTGCATCTACAAAGGACCAATCTTCTGCAGGGGAACTAGGAAATGAATAAGAGACACAATACTCAACTGTTTGCCTACGAGAGGAAGAATTAACCAAAGACTGGTAATACTCCTTTCCTCCTCCAGAGCTAACATTTTCCATTTTAATTTCAGATAAATTACCTGCTTCAGTAAGAAAAGTTTAATAATTTGTGAGGCTCCTGCACATTGAAGGAATGCATAAAACAACAAGTAGCTTAGCACAGTTTTGATAAACATCACTGGTGAACATGCAACCGCTGAATGGGTTTTCGTTGGCTCCCTCTGCTCAAGTCTTTCTGCTTTTGAAAAAGAGGTTGGTAAAAGTTTGTCAAAATGCTGGTTTCTAATACTGTCGTTAAAATAATTAATGGTGTGGTTTTAAAAGGAAAGGTTGTCTTTTCTTTTTTGTCCCTTCTTTTTCTTAGAATCATTCACTTTCGGGATCTTTGGTTAGTACATTTTAGATTTTTGCAATGCAGTACTACATTTCCCTGAAATTCTTAAAGGCTTCTGGTATATAATCCAGTCAATCTGACAATGCATAACTGAACAGTAACATAAAACACACTTTCAACATTAATAAAAAAATTCAGTAATTTATTAAAATTGATGAAAATACCATGATTATATTCTTCCATTTCATAAATAATTTAAACAATACTATATAAAATATTATAATACCAAAATAAAAATATGAAAACAAGACTGTAACAAAAGAGCTTCTGGAATCTCTTAAGGATACAATTAGAACAGTGAAATACTTTTCTTTGAATTAATATTAGTGTTGTTAAAGAGAGGTCATTTTTTCATAAGTTCAGCACGCAAAGTCTGCTGTACCCTGGCAATACTCGCATCTAAAGCTGCCAAACCTGTTTTAAAGTCCTGCTCATCATGCGAGTTAAATGTTGACAGTGATGACATGCTCCAGTCACACATCGCAGATCGGCAGTCAGAGACAGAAATATCACATGCGTTTCCTGGATTTCTACAACTGATTTTCTGCATCTCTTCCATCTTATGAGGCACAGAGGAAAACAAGTGTTCTAGGGAATGTAGCTCTTTTTGTTTTTCGGGGGCATTAACTGTTGATTCCTTTAGAGAGTCAACAGAACTTGCAGGTAAAACATTTTTGGTAAAGCTTTTTAATAAAGCATGTGATAGATTTTCTGCAGGAGCAGGTTTAAAAAATAACTTGTCGTCTTCCACCTTTTCTGAATCGGTCTCTTCTCCATACTGAACAGCATCCACAGAACAATTATGCTGCGCTGAATCAGCAACCTTACTGTAGTTTAGCCTCTTTGAAGCTTTACTGATCCGAGGAGGTGTACAAGTCTCTCTTTCCAACGACCCAGTCTGTTTTTTGGAGTTACTCTGAATCAGTGGGATATAAATTGTCTCATCTGGTTGGTAGCCCTCTCTCAAAAAGTTACAAATGTCACTCTGAGTGTCTATACTCCGTGCCAAAAACACGCGGTCAGTTCTTGGAGATAACTTTTTTTGAGGAACAAAGGTACTGGCTGGATATATTTCATCAGGTGGTCCGGATTTATTCAAATACTGAAAAGGCACATCTCCTTCTACATCTTCATTTCTCTTTATAGATAAAGAGCTTGAAGTTCTCTGACCAGGTTCAATTTCCAAATTTTTTAAATAACTGGCTACAGAGTTACTGACAGGATCCAGCTCTGGATATTTTTTGAGGCTCTTCTCATGCATATCTAGAACAGATCTTGTAAGACTTGATCCTGATTTGTATGTTTTCTTATCCATACTCAGATCAGATAAAAGTTTAGCCATGCTGCTCTGCAAGGTGCTAATGAAACAAAAATGTATATGATTTTAAAATTGCTTAACGTGCAGTCTAATATTACTATATATCAACATCCTATAACTCAGTATCAGGCTGCTGAAACTCTTTTTTTAAATGAGCATCAAAGCACTAAAGGCCCACACAGTCTACATTTCTGAATTCCCATAACTTAACTTACCACCATGTCTCGCATTCATCAGAAATCATTACCACTGCCGAGTGGTGATAACCTAAAAGAAAAAAACTTGGCAATGGAATTGTTTGGAAGGGTTAGCAGTAATTTTGCCAAAACATAAGCAGCCAACAAAAAAAGAAGTTATGTATTACCATAACGTTCCATCTGTCTTGTTCATCTTCATTCATTCATTACTGATGGGTGTTGGTTTCATCCTCGGAATAGAGTCGGTGTTATACCAAGCTCGCACCTGCCAAAAACTCTCAAGCTAAGCTTTACCCATAGTGCCCTTCTCCCAGTTACCTCAGATCGAGTTTGGCCATAGCAAGAAAAGCAGAGGCTATATCTGCTCAAGTTCCCTAGAATGACAGTGGACCCAGACAATCTCCCAGGAGCCTCTAGGAGGGGGAAGGAGGGAGGGACGTAATGAATGAATGAAGATGAACAACACAGATGGAACGTTATGGCAAGACATAACTTCTTTATCTGATGTTAATTTTCATTCATTCCTTACTGATGGGGCAGAGTCCTTAGCTACCTTATATGTCCTGGGTGGCCCCTATGGAAGGATATTCCTGAACCAAAGGAGGCTCTACCCTGGAGACCAGATCCAGTTTGTAGTGAGAGATAAAGGTATGGGGGAGTAGCCCATATTGCAGCTGCACAGATATCATCCATGGATGCCCTTGAATGAAAGGCTATTGAAGTTGCCACAGATCTGGTGGAATGTGCTTTGATTTTGCCTGGTATAGGGGTTTTGAATGTTGGTACACCAGGAGTATACACTCTCTTAGCCATCTGGACAGGGTTACTTTAGAGACAGCTTTCCCCAGTTTTGGGCCTGAAAAAGATACAAACAATTGGTCTGATTTGTGGATTTCCTTAATTCTGTCCAGATAAAATCTCAATTGTCTATGCACAGCTAAAAGATGGAGGTAATATTCTCCTTTGTTTGAGAAGTTAGGGAAGAAAACTGGTAGGTCAATAGACTGGTTTACTGTGAAATCTGAAACAACTTTGGGTAGGAAAGAAGGATTTGTCCGAAGTGATACTCTGTCCTCATGAAAGATTATATAAGGACGTTTAGTACATAGGTTCATAGGTTCATAGGTTTATACTGAGGTAATGGCCACTAAGGAATAAGGACTTTCAGCCCAAGAATTTGATATCATGGACCAGGGATGAAAGATTATTCAGCCTGGCAATTAGTTTGGAGAAACCAAGCTGCCAGCTTGAGATTGGCTATGTTATCCAGAAAGACTGATCCCAATGGCTAGATTTCTGTTACAGAGTCAGAAGGATACATCTGCTCTGCCTCACATGGATTCCCGGGAATTTATTGCCACACACTCATGGTCTCTGATTGAAATGTCTGCCTCCAGCACTGCCCTATTTATATCCGTGCTAAGGTTATGCAGGTTGCTCTATGGAAGGACAGTCATCATGCCCTGAAACCCCCCACCACACCCCATCAGGAAGCGCCCGTGGTTTTGGTGGATTTGGATTTTGAGGAAAAAGTTTTGCATCTAAGCATTGCCACCACCAAACCACCACTTGCTTTTTTCTGTTATCCATATTTGATAAGATAAGGGTGATGATTCAGGCAATATTGGGACAAAAGAAAGCCACTGAAGGAGTCTCATGTAGCCTTGCAAATGGAGCATGGTGATCCATTGACCCCAGGTTGGACAACCTCTGAGCGAAGGCCATGTCCTGACAGAGTATCACTGGAGTTGAGCCCTCTTCAATCTGGATCGGAAGAGACAAGATTGATTTTGAGTCCCTTTATCCTTTTGGTGAGGACTTTGAGGGTCTCTCCAATTATGCACTTGATCCTTGTAGTCTCAAGTGAGATACATCCACTAATGGGGCATTGTAAACACTCTGTGGTCTGATAAGTGCAAAGTACAGTACCTGGAACAATGACCCTAGCTAGATCTGGATGTGAATCCCTTCATGATCAGGTGGGCAATGTAGAAGGTCTTTCTAACCACTTTAGCAATGTGAGTGTCAAAGAAGGCCACTGTCAACCTGGGTCCCCAGTCCCTGATAACCTCTTCTGTGCTTAGTGGATTGCCACCTATATGGTAGCTTGGGGTTTCCCGAAGGATGACTCTTTTTCGAAGCTTTTATCTCTAACATTTGATCTGTGGAATGTTGGGAATATGTTTTGTGGCTTATGGTTGTAGCCATGGTGATTAACTTCTGGCCATGAATCTGGCACCCAGGCAGTTTGGTGCAGGAAAAACATCCTTCTGAAGCAATCTTTCCACTATAGGACTGTTTGCAGTCATCTGCACCCTTGCATCTTCCATGTTGGCCTGTACTTCTGAGGTAGATGCCACCAATGAGGAAAAGGACCCGACCCTGTGGGACACCACTTGTGACCGGGCTTGGAGTCTGACACAGCGCCAGCAACTCTAACCCTGTGGGTTCTGTCCTTAAGCCAGTTTGCAACCCATCTTGTGACATATGGGTTTACATTTAAGCTGGTAAGTTTTTCTACAATACCGAGTGGGGTATTGTGTCAAAGCCTTTGCAAGGTCAAGGTAGGCTGTATGGACTGCCTTTCCTCATCAATGGCCTTGGTGACTATTTGAAGAAGTCGACCAAGTTCAAAAGGCATGATCTTCCCTTGACAAAGCCAAACTGGGTCGGGTCCAATGTCTGCAAGTCCCCTATATCTTTGTTTATGAGCTCCATTATGATCCTCTCCATAGCTTTGCAGACTAGACTTGTTAAGCTTATGGGGCGGTAATTACCAGGGTCCGTGAGGCGCCACCTTTGTGGAGTGGGACCACAGTTGCCGTCACGCCACTCCTTGGGCACGTATCCTGTGGTAAGGCTGAGATTAAACAGCTGCCTTATGTGCGGGTTTAATTCCTCATTTAGCTCGTGTAGCACAGCCGGGACACCATCCGGTCCCATTGATGCTGTGTTTTTAGCTTTAGAGAGAGCAGCTTTCACCTCGCATTTGAGATGTCGGGAGGCTACACTCGGCTGGGATAGTTATCTCTCCTTTAGGGGAGAGGGGTGAAGTTTGCACTGAACCTGTCTGCCAGTATGTTGGCAATGTCTGTGGGTTCAGTGATTTTTGTATCATTTTGGACTAATTCTGAGCATATCTGTGAGTTTCCACCCAGGTTCCTAACATAGCTGAAAAAGGCCTTATGATTGTCCTTTGAATCCATGGCAATTTTTCTCTCAAAATTGGCCTTAGTTGATTTTATGAGTGCTCGTATTTTTTACTAATAATGATCAGGGTGACTTCCCTTTTATGGATTTTGTTCTATCATGTAATAGCTTTCTCCTCTTATTGTAAAGTTTGTTAATGGCTGGGGTCCACCAGACTGGACGCTTGCCCTTTGTGGAAAGAGTCTTGGTTTTATTTGGGATTGCCTGATCCATGCAGTCCTGGAGGTGTTCATAGAAGGCATTTGTAAGGGCTTCAGCTTGGGTTGTGGTTTCCTCTGACTCAGGGGCCTTGAAGGATACCACACCAGTCTTGAGTAGTGTGAAGTTTGCTTTAGAGAAGTTCTTCACTATGGTCTTTTTGTTTGGGGTGGGGGCGGATGTGGATTTCCAGTGAGATTAGTTTATGATCAGATCTCACCAATGAGGGATATACTTCGGTGTGGAGCATTTTGTCCCCATGTTTGTGACAATGAGATCTAGTATATTTTCTCCTCGTGGGAACAGTGACTAGCTGTTCCATGGCATTTGAATTTATGAACTCCAGGAACCGTTGGGCTAGAAAGTTAGGGCTTGAGTAATGTTCCCAGTCTATATTCGGGTAGTTGAAGTCACCCAATATGATGGTGTTTGGAGATACATTTATACCCTCCAGTGTCTTCAGGAAGGCTGTGTGGGGTTCCTGAGTTTGAGAGGGTGGCCTGTAGCATGCTACGATTTGTAGAGCAGTTTTGCCTATTGTTAGTTGCATCTGGATGGTTTCGAAGCTTCATGCGTTGCCACCAACCTGGAGGTGTGAGTATCCTTTATGAATATGGATACACCCTCCTTTTGTGGAGTGGTCCGGGTTTTGGGGCCGGGCATGATATGAGGTAAAACCTAATAGTGCCGGGTGCTCTCAGGAGCCTTGAACCAGGTTTCAGTTACAGCACAGACATCGATGTTCTCCATACTGAGAAGGGCCTCAGTGCGTGCATTTTGAGATTTAGACTTCTGGCATTGAGCAGCATTACCCTCAATTTCTTCCCATTTTTGTTTTCTAGGGTGGTAGGTTTAGAATTTGAGCCTTGCCTAAAAGGCACTATGGGGTGGCAAGAGCCTTAGCCAATATCCGGAATCCCAGGGTGACAGGTGCAAGCCGTCCCTTGAAGCAGCGTGGCTTGTCAAGCATGTCATCCCAGGCAGACAGACACTGGATCCCCTTTGAATGACACCAGACATTAAGCCAATTGTTAAAGCTGATCATCTTGTCTCTATATTGTGGCATCATTCTTGGTGAAGGAAGGATACTGCTCAGGGTTAGGGTCATACCTGCCTGGGCTACATAATCAGAGAGCTCCTCTATGTCTCTTTTCATGCAGTCCAGGGAGGTATCGCGTCAGGTCGTTCACACCAGCATGGACAATGACTGTGTCATATTTGTACTTGCTGTGGAGTGACCAGTGCTTGTGTTATGTGGCGGATTCTAGCCCGATAGGCAGCTACTGTGACCCTCTCCTTGTTCAGCCTGGTGAGTGGGACGTCAGTGTGTCTGACTATGGAGTCACCTATGACAAGTATGTTTGGTGTTGTATTTGGCCTTAAGGGCTGTGACTGCTTTGCACACTGCTTTTGTGGTTTATGTGTTGCTTGTGGGGTGTCTTGAGGTAGCAGTTGTTTGGGTGTCTGCTTTGGAGGCCTCTGCTGTTTAGGTAAATTTTACTCAGAGCCTCCAGTATGTCTTTGTGTGTTTATGTGTTTGATTCAGTGGAGTGGTAGCATTATGTGAGGCTGGTTTTGTGGTGTGTGTAGTTGCCTTCTCCTCCTGTCTGGTCTTGCCAGTCCTGAGTTGAGAGAGCTCAGCCTCCAGTTTGGCTAAATAGCTGCATCTCTCAAGTATTTGTGTTATGTGGGAGGAGGAGAGGGTTGTCTGTATACATGAGGCAGTTATAACATTGCCTCAAGATTCCCAGATTCACCAGCTGGACCGGAGAGGAGATTGACAACTGACCTTTGGACATGCTAGAATAATATTGGGAAATCCTTAATTGAAAACAAGGGCCAGTGGGGAGTGAGGGTGTAGTGCTTTTAATTTTTAGTGCTGATTTATATAATTGCTTTAGTGAGCAAGTGCCAGGTAACTTGAGTGCAATGTGATACAAGTAACTAAATGCAAAAACGACAAACAGTAACTTTCTTTCAAGTGAAACAAGGAAATAAGTACAGTAAGCAATGCAGATATCACTAGTGATCCACAGAAGCGCTGAGAAGTTGCGTATTAGGTGAATTAGCTTCCAGGGAAATAACAAGCAAACAAACAACAAGTATATAAACAAAGCTAGATTCAGTAGGCCTGGATCTAGTCTATGCTAGAGCAAACAAGGTGAACCAATTTCAGTAAGATACAGTTCAAATATTCAGGCACTATAAACCTTTAACCAGAAAATTCCCAGCTCAGAAGGGCAGAGTCCAGCCTCTTCTCCCACAAGAGTGCAGTCCACGAACCTTCTTAATGTAAAATAACTGGCCTGAAGCCCAAGTGCCTAAACCAGAACTAATACACTTGGACACTGGGCTCTCAATCAGCAGTTCCCAACTTAGAAGGATGAAAGCTACCTGTCCTGCCACCACAGTGCTTGCCACAAACCTTCCTAATGTAAAACAACTGGTCTGAAGCCCAAGTGCTTAATCCAAAAGACTTGAATGATAGCTACACTTTAATCAAGTTACAACCAAGCAGTAATAAATACCATTGAATACTTTAGAGAATGTCTGGATTAGTGTCTAAAGGGTCTAAAGCTCGGAAATATGTCTAGCTGAGGTAATGGCCACTAGGAATAAGGACTTTCAGGACAAGAATTTGATATCGCAGGTAGCAGCAGGTTCAAAGGGAGGTTGCATTAAAGCTTGAAGAACTAAAGTGAGACTCCATGGTTCGGTGGGTTCCTTAATGGGTGGTCTAATATGAGATATCCCTTTTAGGAAGGTTTTGCAAAGATGATGGGAGATTAAAGAAGAGTCCCTGAAACATTATGGAAATTGGAAATGGCAGCTAAATGGACACGGATGGTTGAAGCAGCAGCTCCTGCTTTGAAAAAAATCTGGCAAATAATCTAGAACTGTATTAACTGGAGCTTAATAAGGGTCAAGATTTCTTTGCTTTGACCATAACAAGAATCTTTTCCACTTACTACGGTAAATTTTCCTGGTGGATAGTTTATGCAAAGCCAGTATAATGTCATGGACCAGGGAAGAAAGATTATTCAGCCTGGCAATTACTTGAAGTGGAGAAACCAAGCTGCCAGCTTGAGATTGGCTATGTTCGGGTGAGTCGACCCTTGGGGCTGAGAAATGAGATCCAGAGTTGGATCCAGGATCCATGGTCTGTCTGGCAGGTGAGGCCAAAGAAAGGGGAACCATACATGGCGGGGCCAATAGGGTGCAATGAGGATCACTTTGCTTTTCGACTGGAGGGCTTTCTTCAGAAATTTTGGGATTAGGGGAAGAGGCGGATAAGCGTATAGAAGCCCAGTGGGCCAACTGTGAACCAGAGTATCCCTCGGGGACTCCCCCTGTGGGGGGATCAGGGCAAAGTAGTCGCTGCACTTATGATCTGTTGAGGAGGTGAAAAGATCGCAACAAGGCTGATCCCAATGGCTGAAGATTTTCACTGTTATGGTTAAGTTGAGGGTCCACTTATGAGGCAGAAGGATACATCTGCTCAGTTTGTCCGCAGTCACATTGGGATTCCCGGGAATGTGCGTTGCGATCAGAAAGCAGTTGTAAGCTATCGCTCATTGCCACACACTCATGGTCTCTCGACACAATGGGTAGGACTTGGTTCCCCCTTGTTTGTTGATGTACCAGATAACAGCCATGTTGTCTGATTGGATGGCAATAGTTCCAGATAGAAGGACAGATTGAAATGTCTGCAGCGCCAGAAACACTGCCCTCAGTTCTAGTACACGGATATGCAGGTTGGCCTCTATGGAAGACCATGTGCCTTGGACAGTCATACCCTGAAAATGCCCCCCACACCATATCAGGGAAGCGCCCGTGGTCACAGTGGCTTGGGATGAAGAGGGGAAAAGGGATGACTCCAAAGTTTTGCATCTGGCTTCATCCACCACCAAAGGCCTTTTTTTGCACTGTTCTGTTATCCATATTTGATAAGATAAAGGGTGATGATTCAGGTAATATTGGGACAAAAGAAGCCACTGAAGGAGTCTCATGTGTAGCCTTGCAAATGGGAAAATGGTGATTGCTGCATTGACCCCAGAAGTTGGAGAACCTCTCGAGCCAAGGCCATGTCCTGACAGAGTATCACTCGGAGTTGAGCCCTTAGTCTTTGCAATCTGTGATCCGGAAGAGACACTTGGCAAGACTGGGTATTGAAAACCTCTCCTATGAAGTCTAAGTTCTTAGCAGGGGTTAGGTTGCTTTTCTTCCAATTTATAGAGATCCCCAGGATTTTTGTCAATGTGAGGGTGTAGTCCAGGGCTTTTTCCAGAAGACGCTTGGTGAGGACGGTGAGGATCCAATCGTCTAAGTATGGAAACACTTGGAATCCTTGTAGTCTCAAGTGAGCTGTAACCACTACCATACATTTTGTAAACACTCTGGGGACTGTAGTGAGTGCAAAGGGCAGAACCTGGAACTGGTAATGATGGGTTCCTAGCCAGAAACGAAGGAACTTTCTGGAGCGCTTGTCCATTTTTATGTGGTAATACGCATCTTGAAGGTCCATAGAGCACATCCAATCATCCTTTTCCAGAAATGGAAGAATGGAATGAACACTGAGATCTAAAATTGGTCTCCAGTCCCCTGTCTTTTTTGCTACTAAAAAGAATCTTGAGTAGAATCCGATCCTATTTGGTCTGGTGGGACTGTTTGGATGACTCTTTTTGACATAGCTTTTTTATCTCTATGGCCGCCGATTCCCTTTGACTGGGTGGAATGTTGGGACTATGTTTTTGTGGATTGGGAAAGGAGCTCAATGGGATTTTGTAGCCACTGGTGATTATCTTCTGCACCCATGAATCTGTGGTTATGCACTGCCAGGCAGTTTGGTGCAGGGAAAAACATCCCATGACAGCTTCCAGATGGGAGCAATCGGGCCGCTTTTCAGGAGCACTGATAGGACTGTCTGGAGAAAGATCTCTGGACCTCTAATTACACGGTCCTCCTCTGCCTCTGTAGGGGCATCTTCCACTAGAGTTACCCCCTCTACCTCTGAGGAAGAACTCACCACGTATGTCACGAAAAGGACCCTGACACTTTTTGTGCCACATTTTCCCACTCTGCTGGTTCCTTGAATAAGGAAGCTGGGGGTTGGAGAACGTACACCTATGGCAGACAGGATTTTTCCATCCTTCTCACACCTGGCTAACGTGTCCCTCACTTTAGGGCCAAATACGGATGATGCTTCCACAAAAATTAAGTAAGACTTAAAGGGATCCATGAAATCACACAGGCTCATCCAGGTGTGGCGTCTTATGACTATGCCTGAACTCGCAGCTCTAGCCACCTCTTCAGTTGCATGTGATATTAACTGCATGGAAGAGTTAAAGATTTCAGGGTCGCTAGCTGTGAGGCAACCTTGTCACGTACCTCGTCAGACACTTGTCCTGCTAAGGTTCCAGACAGTTCAGAGACTAGATCTCTTTGGAACCTAGTGAAATGTGCCAGGTAGTTCAAGGACCTAATACCGAAGGTCAATGATGCAAACACTCGCTTCCCTAGTCAGTCCACCACTCAGGACTCCATGTTAGGTGGATGGACCGTCTGACTCTCAGTTTGTCAGCAGGTGGGGTCACCCAAGAAGTAGTCGGTCGAGCATGAAAAGCCTGCAGAAAGATGGACTCCTCGGAAGAAGGACTGGAGGGCTTCAAATCACCCCTCTTTTTTAAGATTTCAAGGATGTCTCCAAAGGAGACATCTTCAGGGGGTGACCATGGGGACTCTTCCCCTTCATCGAAGTCTGTATCCTCAGACAGAGAGACTTCTCGGTGAAGTCAACATGCTTTCTTTTGCATGATTTCTTCTTAGGTCCTTCATCAGGGGGAGTTTCAGTAGAGGACTCAGAAGAAGAGGCACCCTGCAACAGGGTCTCCTAAGGCTCTTGTGCTCGATGCCCCATAAAGGTGTCTTGTGTCAGTTGTGGCCGAGAGGGAAGAATCAATGGGTAGTCCAACATCGACGGTTTGCAAACAGTGGCAAATGCCTCTCCATCGCCTGGAACGCAGGCCCACCTGAAGAGGGATAGGAGCCCGGAACCGAGAAAGACGACCTCAAAACCGGGGTCACACACTGCTAAAGCAGACCCATCACGCAGTGATGGAGTCTCAACAGAAGCCTGTACCAAGAGGGTCCCTGGACCTGAGGACGGCACTGTAGAAAAAAATCGGAGCCATTCCCAGAACCAGAGAAGTCGCAGTCCAACAACGATCATGAGAAAGCCTTGGTTCTGATTGAACTGAAGGCCAAAGGGATGACTCCGAAACCACAGTGAGATCCACTAGTGGGACCATAGTCATGGGTACCGTAATGGACATTGGTTCCAGGGTCTTCGATGCCTGCTTCGAGGTCGAAGGAGGAGAGTAAGCCAGAGTCCTTGGAGAAGTACCCCCAACTGCGAAAGTAATGGGGGTTTGGATGGAGTAGTGATCCTTCTAGCCATAAGCAACTGATCAACAAGACGCACTATATCAAGTTCAGAGAGGCTCCGGGTTGATCTAACAGAAATTCCTGACGGCGACTTAGGCCGTTCCAGGAAGGGACTAAACTGTTGCCCCAGAAAAGGATCCACCTTCGGAGAATATCAAGTCTGAGGTTTCAATGGCACCGAAGTCTCGGTGGAGGCTTGAGTAGGCATGGTCAGATTTACTGGGCTAGAAAAGGCTGTAGTCGGTGCAGACGATAAATCACTAGACGGCACCAAAGGAGACAAAATTTGCAGTAGTACTCTGTGCCGAAATGGTAATCGGTGCCAACGGCACAACTTTAGCAGGGGATACCATAGCAGGTACAGTAATAGTCATTGTCGGTGCAATAGTCACTTTCCTCTGACTTTTCACCAGGTGAAGATGGAACAGAGTGCAATCTCTTTTTATGGGATTTGCTTGGAGGAGGTAAACCGTTCCAGCGCGGAGATAGCCTCTGAAAAAGGCGTTTTAAGAAGACCTTTCAGGATGGGTTTGTTTCGTCTCTCATTGAGGATTCTAGAGCTGATCTTATGACAAATATCACAGGGAGGCTGGACAGATAAATGAGATACATGTAAACAATATACACAAGATGTGTGTGTATCAGAATTCAGCATTTTGCAGCCACACTGGTTGCACTGTTTAAAACTAGATGCGCCCTTTTTTCTGACATGTCTAAAGAAAAATAGGCTAGAGAAAGATTTTTTTTTTATATAAAGGAGCTAGAGAAAGGAGGGGAAATATCAACAATGGTGGTTGTTGTTTGTCTTTCAGCTTTTCCTGGTAAGGGCTCGCCACAGCAGAACTCCGGTCCACTAATGATTGGCAGTAGATTTTTACGAAACGCCGAAGTGCCAGCTCGACGCCCAACCTTCAACAAAGGCACGCACGCATGCCTTTCGAACACTACCCAACCGCGGGGAGGACATGCAGACTCCACACAGAAGGCACTCTCAAGCCAAGCCGAGAATCGAACGGGAGAACCTCTTGCTGTGAGGTAACAACGCTACCGCCGTACCACCGTATCAACAATGAAAATAGAGAGAATTACCACAAGGATAAGGGTTAAGGGGATACCAACAATGGTATAAGAAAAAGTACCTTAGAAAGGTAAAAAAAGCAGTAAAGGAAGTAAAAGAGACTTTCCAGGTAAGAGGGTAAACTACTGACTAACAAGAAAGTTGAAAGGGTTTTCAAAAGGTAGAAAATTTTATTTACCTAACCTTAGTTGAAAGCTGGCTTGACACGGCTTTTTGGCAAGGTGGCAAATGAGATCTGAGGTAACTGGGAGAAGGGCACTATGGGTAAAGTTTAGCTTGAGAGCTTTTGGCTGGTGTGAGCTTGGTATAAGGCCGACTCGGTTCCCAGGACAGAACAGACACCTATCAGTAAGGAATGAATGAAGATTAACAACATCAGATTAAATGTTCCAAGACTTCCGTCTGGTGCTGAAGTGGGGGTAGGGGGAAGAGGTGAATAGTCATATGAAAGGCCAATTAATACCAGAAAAGGTCTTGCCTTGTGTTCAGCAGTATAGCTGTAGTAAAAATGCAAGTGGTTGGCCCTAAATCAACATTACATGACAGTGGGTGTACACAACACTGTGTAATCAACTTAAATGACTTGTGTATAATTAAAATAGGTAAGCCAGAATAAGAAGTTATGTACCTACCATAACGTTCCATGTTAGTTGTCTTCTCGCCTTCTTTCTTGCTGGATGGGTTCAGAGCCGATCCTCGGCTCCGACTCGGCCAATACTAAAGCTCGACAGCTAATTCCACCGGCTCGAGGCTCCATTATATCCCACAATGCTAGGTGGTAACTATTCAGATCTCGTTTGATAGCTAAACCAAGCAGTTCTGGTCTCCACAGTATGGAGAAGAGAGAAAAAGAACCCACCTCTATATAAACCTGTATGTAAGCTACCACAAACATAAAAGGGAGAATAGAGGTGGTAGAACATGTGGGAAGGAAAACCCCAATGGAAGATCCCAAAAATTCCAATTGGTCTGTCCAGGCTAGGGGGAAGGAGGGTGGGACGCAAGAAAGAAGGCGAGAAGAAGACAACTAACATGGAAGGTTATGGTAGGTACATAACTTCTTAATGTTAAGTTGTCAATCTCGCCTTCATTCTTGCTGGATGGGACCGCGTCCCTAGCACCTTATCTCGGGTGGCCTATCGGAACAGACTCTTGAGAACAGTGGAACCAAAGTTTGCACGGTTTCTGGAGGCCATATCCAATTTGTAATGTAAAATAAAGGTATGAGGAGAAGCCCATGTGGCTGTTGCACAAATGGAATCTATTGGCAGCCTGTCCTGAAAAGCTACAGATGTAGCTAATGCCCTAGTTGAATGAGCTCTAGGTCTTGAAGGCAGTTTTTGATGTTTGATTTCATAGATGAAGGTAATTATAGAAGTAAGCCATCTTGAAAGGGACACTTTAGTAACTGGAAGGTCCAATTTCCGCATAAGACAGGAAAAGCTGATCAGAGTTCCTAAACTGTTTAGTCCTGTCTAAATAATATCTAAGTTGGTGGTGAACATCTAGAAAATGTAACTTTTGTTCCGACCTGTTGGAATAATCAGGGAAGAAGACGGGGAGATCAATCGTCTGGTTTAGGTTTGCCTCAGAGGAAACCTTAGGTAAGAAGGACGGATTAGTCCGGAGGGACACCCTGTCTTTATGGAAAACTAAGTAAGGAGGACGACTGCACAGAGCATGAAGTTCAGATACCCTTCTAGCTGAAGTTATGGCTACTAGAAAAAGTGTTTTCCATGAGAGCAACTTAAGAGGGCATGAAGCTGCTGGTTCGAAGGGGGGAGAATCAAGGGTGCTAGGACAAAATTCAAGTCCCATTGATGTGGGGATCTTTGATTGGGGGCTTGAGCAGAAAAACACCTCTTAAAAAGACTTTGCAGAGCTTATGGGACATGATACTGGAATCTGAGACACCTACATGAAAGTTAGATATAGCAGCTAGTTGTACTCTAATGGTAGATGAGGAAGAGCCTAAATGAAAGAGCTCTGCCACAAAGTCTAGGATAGACTGGATAGGTGCAGTGAAGGGGTCTATATTTTTTGATGCTGCCCAGAAGGAAAAACGTTTCCACTTACTATTATAAATCTTCCTGGTAGAAGACTTGTGAGAGGCTATCAGGATGTTACGGACCGAATGAGAGATTAAGGGAAGCCTGGCTAGTGTAGGAATCGGAGAAACCATGCTGTGAGGTTGAGAGATTGAAGGGAGTGGTGCAGCTGGCCCGACTGGTGGGTCAAAAGATCTGGCACCGGGTCCA
The DNA here is from genome assembly GCF_019279795.1 of Protopterus annectens. Taxonomy (NCBI): domain Eukaryota; kingdom Metazoa; phylum Chordata; order Ceratodontiformes; family Protopteridae; genus Protopterus; species Protopterus annectens. Next base: position 1,357,985,816 of record NC_056737.1, read on the forward strand.
GATGCCAAGGCTGCTTCAACAGGTAATGATGGAGGAACGGAAACCATATCTATCGTGGCCAGTAAGGGGCAATGAGGATCATTGTAACTCTCAAGGTGATAGCTTTCTGAATTAATTGAGATATCAGTGGAAAGGGGGGGAAAGCATACAGAAGTCCCCGGGGCCAATCGTAGACTAGAGCATCTCTGGTGGGATGGCCTGGTAACGGGAAGAGAGTGAAGAAGTCATGACACTTGTTGTTTTGGGGAGTAGCAAAAAGATCGCAGCAAGGCTGGCCCCATCTTTGGAAGACTTCTTCCAGCACTGATTTCTTTAGAGACCACTCGTGGGGCATGAGAATGGCCCTGCTCAACTTGTCCGCAATCACGCTGGACTTCCCGGGAATGTGCGTTGCTATCAGAAAACGCTGAGAAGAAATTGCCCACTGCCAAAGTCAGAGTGCCTCTCGACATAAGGGGTAGGGGACTTGGTTCCGCCCTGTTTGTTGATGTACCACACTACGGACATGTTGTCTGGCTGAATTGCAATAGTCCCTGTGGGAAGAGAGTCCTGAAGGGCTTGCAACACTAAAAGCACTGCTCTCATCTCTAAGACATTTATGTGCAAGTGGCACTCGAAAGGTTGCCATGTGCCCTGGACTGTCCTGCCCTGATAATGCGCCCCCCGCCCCGATCAGGGAGGCGTCCGTTGTCACCGTGGCGACTGAGGGGGGGAGGAATGAAAGGTCTGCCCTGGAGAACTTGAGGTGATGTGATCCACCAAGACAGGTGATTCTTGCATGATTGAGTTATTAGGATGATGTGAGACATCAGTAGCTGTTGGAAGGACCATTGAGTAAACAGCATCCACTGGAGGATCCGCATGTGGAAACGAGCTAAGGGGAGAAGTGTGATAGTAGCTGCCATGAGTCCTAATACCTTCAAGACTACCCTGGCTTTGACCTTGTTGCATTGAAGTAGAAGGTAAACTTGTTTGCGGATATCTAACACTCTTTGCTCTGTAAGTCTGGCGGAAAGATTGAATGCGTCTAAGGTGGCGCCTATAAAGGTAATAGATTGACAAGGCAGATTTTTCGAAATTTATTGAAATGCCTAGAGCTTGGCAAGTTTGGATGGTGAAGTCTCTGGATAGAAGCAGTTGATGTCTAGTGGTGGCGGTAAGGAGCCAGTCGTCCAAATATGGAAACACCTGGAATCCTTGATGTCTCAAGTGAGCCGCGACCACTGCCATGCATTTGGTAAACACTCGGGGGGCTGTAGTGAGACCAAAGGGCAGGGCTCTGAACTGGTAGTGACTGGCTCCCAGCCTGAAGCGGAGAAACCTCCTGGAGCGTCTGTGCATTTTGATATGGTAGTACGCATACTGAAGGTCTATCGAGCACATCCAATTGTCCTGACCCAAGAAGGGTAGAATGGACTGTAGCGTGACCATCCGGAATTTTGTTTTTTTTATATAATTGTTTAACTTGCTGAGATCCAGTATTGGTCTCCAGTCCCGTTTTTTTTGGTACCAAAAAGAATTTGGAGTAGATTCCGGATCCTTGCTGGTCTGCTGGGACTGGTTGGATAGCTCTTTTTGACAGCAGCTTTGATATTTCTAATGCTGCTTGTTCCCTTAGACTGGGTGGAACGTCTGGAAGGGATCCTTTGGGTTGGGATGGGATGTGAATAAAGGGAATTTTGTAACCCTCAGATATGATTGACTGTACCCATTTGTCTTGAGTGAGGGAAAGCCAGGCTTTTGGGTACAGTGATAATCTTCCCCCGACTGCCTCTGAAGGTCGACAGCCGGGCAGCTCCTCAGGGATGCTTGAAAGGGTTTATCAGAGAAAGTTTCTCTGCTACCCTGGTTTTGCGGACCTCCTCTGCCCCTGGGCGGCATCTATTGTTATTCCCCCCTCTGCCTCTAGAGGGGAATCGACCTTGTGCGTCAGATGAGACTCCCTGAGGTTTGCAGAACCACATTTTTCCTCCCCTCTAACCTTTTGGATAAGGTCTAGAAGGGGTAGAAAAACGGACTCCCATGGCAGAGAGAGTCTTACCTTCCTGCTCGCATCTAGTCAATGTATCCTTCACCTGAGGACCAAACAATGTTGAGCCATCAAATGCGGAATTGGTGAAGGACGCCTTGAAAGGGTCCGCAAAATTGCAAAGCCGCATCCAGGCATGACGTCGTAAAGCTACACCTGTGCCTGCGGCCCTACTCGCCCCATCAGCAGCATATGAGATAAGCCACATGGAGGAGTTGACAATCGAATTCAGGGTTGCCAACTGGGAGTTAATTTTGTCTTGGAACCCCTCAGCTGTTGGATCCTGCATGGCCTCACCCATATCCTTGAGCAAATCTCTCTGGAGACGGGTGAAGAGACACAAGTAGTTCAGCGACCGCATTGAAAAGGTCGCTGATGAAAGCATCCACTTACCGTACCTGTCCATGGTCCTAGACTCCTTATTAGGAGGATGGACAGGTACTGAAGGATCGGCTAACTCCTTCTTAGTGGCTGCGGCCACCATCATGGCATCAACAGAGACACCTTTAGATAGAAACGCTTTCTCTTTAGGGGCAGTAATAAATTTTGACGGCCTCCTTGGGGTAGGTTCCACTGAATCAGGGGCCATCCAAGCCTTCCTTGCCACCACTTCCATAAGGGGGTCAAAGGGAGGGGACACCCAGGAGGTGGAAGGGCGAGAGCCAAACGCCTCAAGGTAAACTGACTCGTCCTCTGAAGGGTTAAGGGTGGGCCAGTTCCCCCTCTGTTTCAGGATTTCAAGGATGTCAGCAAAAGAGACATCCTCAGAGGGGGACCGAGGGGAACCTTCAGATTCCTCCAAGTCAGTGTCAGAGGTGATAGACTCAGGGGAGTCAATGTGCTTCCTCTTGCACTGTCTCTTCCGAGGGGGTTCTCCTACCGGATCAGGAGAGGCCTCGGAAGAGGAGGAAATTCCCAATGGGGAAACCTGAGGAGCTGGCTCTCTACGGTCTGATACAAGGGGATGGGTAGAAATCACCGCAGGCACTGAAGAGGGAGGAGCTGACGGAGCCAACTGTGGGGTAGACACTGGGTCTAGCACGCTCCGCATGACCTCGAAGGCATCCCTATCAGCCAAGGCTGGAGGTCCCCACTCCAAGGAGACAAGGACACCCCGGCACCGACAGGGACGGCTCCGAGGCCGATGTCGGAGCCGAACTCACCAGCGCTGACACCCCGAGAGGGAGAACGGGGTCAGACAAGGGTCCGATGCCACTCGCCCCCTCGGAGCCGATGAGGGAAGCCCGGCGCAGAGATCCCTCCAAGGAGGAAATAGGAGCAGACGACGGAGCCGAAAGGGAAGATATCAGCTCCGAAGCACCGACAGCCACTGCTCCGATGAGCCCTGGCTCTGAACTCAAAGTAGTCGGAGGAGGAATAAAATCAGGGATGGAAATAGCCGCTGACTGTTGAGTAGGGCTATGCAGCATTTGGGCCAGTGCCTCGGACTTGAGAAGTCTACTCACCACCCTTTGTAAATCATGGTCGGACAGCCTGAAGGACCAAGAGGAATGAGACCTATGGCTCTGCTCCGACAGAAGAGTGGATGGTGCCGATGGAAGGGGACCTAGACCTCTTCTTTGAAGGTGGCTCCGATAAGCCTATCGGAGCCAACTGAGTCTTGCCAACCTCGGCTCCAGCCGGAGCCGATGTCGAAGCAGCTTTAATGCTTCCAGGAGACGGCTCTGAATCTGGAGCCGACGGCCTGGAAGTCTTAGAAAGCTTCCCCGACGCAGACTGGGCCGGGGGGCCTTCAGGCTTTAACAAGCCTCGGAGAATTAACTTGTTTTTGCGTTCCTGCAGGACTCTAGGGCTGAATGCATGGCAAACAGCACATGAGTCCTGCAGGTGCAAAAGTCCCAGGCAATAGACACAAGAAGTGTGACCGTCTGTCAGAGACATTTTCTGACAGCACGAATCACACTTTTTGAAGCCTGAGACCTTAGAGTCTTTAGACATCCTGAAAAGCTGTGTGAAAAAAAAAACAGAAACACAACACACAGACACACCCTTAACCAAATAAAAATCCAGTCACACTGAAGGACAGGGAAAAAAGAGGGAGTGGGCCAAAGGCCTAAAGTTAAAAAGGGGATAAAACAGGAATTCTAACACAAGGGGGACCCGATTTAAACTAATGGAATACTCTATATAAAAACTAAACTAAATAGAAAAAAATAGGGGTAGAATTTGAAGTTTTTAAACAAGAAAACTTACTAACCTGCCAGAGCCGGTAGAAGAAGCACCTCGTCAGCTAAGCGTCAAACGAGATCTGAGTAGTTACCGCCTAGCATTGTGGGATATAAGGGAGCCTCGAGCCGGTGGAATTAGCTCTCGAGCTTTAGTATTGGCCGAGTCGGAGCCGAGGATCGGTTCCGAACCCATCCAGCAAGAATGAAGGCGAGATTGACAATTTAACATCATTACTTGCTAGAATAATAATTTCTTCCAAGAAGTTCAGTGTGACAAAAGGAGATACCGCCAGCACAGCTAGCTGGAATTTTGCAAATAATTATGTCACTTGTAAATATCAAAATGATTTATACAAGATGTCTGTGTTACAAATGTATTAGAATTGTATGTCATGTGTATACCAAAAACTGCTTGTACAGATGTATGTGTTGAAAAGGTATTTGTAGAGTGCTGTGTTTGAAATGTAACCACAGTGTGCCATACTGGAAGAGAACAGAAATGTTTCTGCACTATTGTAACTGTTTAACAGAGGAAACTGGTGGGTAACTTCATTCCAGCAAACTTTATAAAAATATTGAAATTAATTACTTTATAGGCTATGCAATAAAGAAGCTATCTCTCAAGTTTTCAATGCAGCTAGAGAGACAAAGTCTGTACTAGGAAGCTTTCTGTATTGTCCTTGGAGTGAACTAATTACTACTTTTGAAGCATGAAGGAATGCAATTGTTTTAAGACTTCCAGCATCTGGCAAAGATGTGAGCAATAGCCCTTGACTGTATATTTTTTACAGGTAGATGCTAAATACTGCCAGCTTCCAGCAGTGGGGGGTTTGCATGAGAACTAGAAGTCAAATTATGTAATTCTGCAAACTATCCCAGCAGAAATATTTTACATATTAATTGAGAAGTCTCTTAGTGAGCCAGAGCATTTGGTATTCTGTATTGGACCTGACAGCAAGATGACACATTCACCAAACATCCGCCTTGATCTAATGAAGTAAGTTTCTAGAGAACAGTACAACTCTCTTAGATACAGTCAGGAATATAGTACAGCTTAGTTTAGATGTTTTTCTTTATTTGTGTGAGCCTGTATTGCAATGTTATTTTAAATATGTCCTGTGGTTTTGAACTCTGATGTCACTGTGAATATATATTTAGTATTGTCTTGTTGTTTTATTTATTATTACATATATTTAAACCTTTCATTGTGGCTGATCTGTGTAGAGATATTCAAACTTTGAGAGTACTTGCATATTTATTTGGTGACACTATGGAGGCCACTCCTAATAGCCTTGCTCTTGGTCAAACTACCATTTGTATTGGTATTAACATTATACAGTAAAATAAGACACCCTTTGTTAAGGACCCTAAAGTAGCGGATAAGGAGTGACTTGCGCAGTAATAACTACCTTATAGTGTGGGCAGAAGGGGGGGGGCATAGCTAGTAAATTTGTGCCAGCCTCTCCCAGGTGTGTGAGTGTAAATCAAACCTCAAACAGTGTCAGCTACTTGGAATGGGACACAAAGCACTGGCTAGACAAAGAGGGTGCTAGAGGTCTTGTCTTGGCCACTCAGCTGAGATCTCAACTCTATAGCTATGCCAGTGAGGAGTCTTACTGGGGATCTGAAGAAAGAGGGAGAAACCAGCCCCAGACTGACTGCGGTCTCCGTGTGCTCTTAAGGGAAACTGCACTTGATGCAGAGAGCTGCATCTGGAAATACTGTGTGTGTACCTGTTATCCTGTCAGTGAACGTCCCCCACTGTTACCAGTGGTGAGGACTGAGGCTCCTTGATTACTGGTCCAGTGGTGGGTTGTCACAAGCAGGCTGAAAGAAAACAAGGAAAAAGCCTGTCAAGAAGTTAGTGACCAGCTCACCACTTCTCTCTTTTTAAGTAGTCATATACTAAAATCGTATGACTGGAAAGCCTGATATCAGGCCCACATTCATCCATCCACCGTTTGTCAGTAGTTAACCATGATGAACAGTGGACAACTATGCCAACTGCTGAAATGCCACTAAGTATTCTTGCATAGATTATAGGGAAAGAATGTTCGGTCCAAGGCTGTTTTATTAAATTTGCTTTTGTCTAAACGTGGACTGGCTGCTGTCTTTACTTTCAGTTTGATTTGAGGATAATTTACTAATCCTTGATTGACAATTTAAAAAAAAATGTAATCCCCCCCCCCCCATCCTCTTTAATGGCATTGTGTTCAAATTTGCATGCTAAGTCTAATTATGCTAACCCAATAGAAATGGTCCTAGTTTTCATCAGGACACAACGAAGAGCTAAAGACGCACAATGTTTGGCTCTGTTTCTAAGATGATAACACAGAGAGTAAATAGATGCTTTTACACAACAATCAACCCAACAACTTAACGAAACACAACTGCATGACTTCACTGCCTTGCACACACTTATCTCTGTACTAATACTTCATTAAAATTAATAAAAATGTTAAGAGCTTGTTATACTTTCCAATCCATGAGGATCCTACGCATACCACAGGAAGGCAATATACACTAATAAGCTTGGTACATATTATCAAAGCTCTTAAATCCATTGTTGTACCTCCCTAAAATAATAAAAGAAAGCTTTCTAAGCCCTTATGTTTGGAAAGAAAAAATGAGACTAAGAACCTTTCCATGCTGCTCTGGAACACCTATGGATGGAAAATGGATAATTTATCTCAGGACTGCCCTTTGCACTACTAATGGACAGAGGCAGTTCCTTAATGCTTTATCCCATGCATGGGTCCCCTCAAATTATCTATGGTATGACCCCAGTTATTTTCATCAAGGGTAATATAATAATCAACCATGGGATGGGTAAGGTCAATCTATAACCAAATGGGATAGCCAAAAAAGGTAACCTGGCTACGCTTAAAAAGACCCACAAGAGCAGCTAGCCTAGCATTTATGTACCAACCAGTGCTACAAGACTTCTTTAGGCACAGTCCTGTAATTTAATCAGTTTCCAAAGACATTTTAAATATAGCATCTCTCACACATTTAGTAAAGTGATAGTAAGGAATATTAGAAAGAAATGACATTGGAGGTCTGTGGATTTTCTTTATTTTCAAATGAGCTTTATTCTTTTTCCTATTTAACAGGAATGGGGGGGGGATCATTATCAGCATCCCTCAGAGCTGCTCTGAAAGGGTTATGGGCTCCAGCTGGCTGGAGAGGGGAGCCCCCTATGTCGGCATGGATGACATCTGTGACCTCATGGAGGAGGCAAAGGCCTCTTTCAGACTCTCCCTCAAGCGGCAACAAATGTTTCAACTGATCATCAAGCTGATGAGCAGACAGATATGAAAGGAACAGAAACATTCTCTAGGGAATATGGATAGCCCAAATAACAGAGATGCAAGATAAAAAGGATTACTGCCCATTAGAAACCTGGGGTACTTCAGTAACAGTATTATTGGGACCTGCATCCTTCATGTCCAGTGCTGCCATGTAAACAAAAACTTTTCTATAACTGGCAGAGCTGCTTTTAGTGTTACTAGAAAGCAAACTCGATAGAGGTACTGTCTTCCCTGATGTCCAGCAACCTTGACTCAATCAGAAAGTAAACTGGTCAGTGATATTGCCTTCACAGATTGTGCTGTGCAGGAGACAGTGAAAAGATAGTACAGTTGTGTAAAATCTTACCATAACGGTAGACGTACTTGCCTTCACTGCTGCAGTATTCTTAACATATGGGATTCCCTGCCATACAAGCCAGATGTCTGGCCAGTCTACCAAAGACTCCTGTTGCTTTAAAGGTATGCCGAACGTCACCCAGATACTCCTTGCGTAGTGTAGGGCATAAAGGTGACGTTCAAGCCAACCAGTCAGAACTGTTTGCCCCAGTAGGAACACTGGTCCAAAGAACCCAAGAGGTAATCTGTACATCCAGGAAGGCAAAGGGCAATGGGGAAGGAGGGTGGGAGTGAATATTGCAGCAGTGAAGGCAAGGGCATCTACTATTATGTTAAGATTTTACACAAATGTACTAAGTCATTACATTCACTGCTGCGGTATTCTTAACATATGGGAGAGTGCCAAAGTTCAAGAGGAAACTTGGGAGGGGGAAGGGGCAGAAGAGTCCCCCTAAAAGCCATGAAGAATGGCACTAGCAAAACCAGTCCTAGCTCTACGGATAACATCCAACTTGTAGTGCTAGGTAAAGGTATGAGCAGAAGTCCAGGTAGCCATTTCAAGAATAGAATTAGAATCCAAGCCCTTGAAATAAGCAACAAAAGAAGCCACAGCTCTAGTAGAATGAGCCTTGACTGAACACAGAAGACTCTTACCATGAAAAGTGCAACAAAAAGAAATAGGCTTCGAAATTCAATAAGAAATATTTTGCTTGGACACAAGTCTCAAAGATCTAGGATGAAAAGAAACAAATAACGGATCAGATTTTCTAATAGCCTTAATCTTATCCAAATAAACCCTGAGTTGCCTATGCACATCCAAAGTATGCATCAATCTCTCACTGTCAGTTTGCAGAGATGGGATAAAAGTATGCAGATTAATGCACTGATTAAATAATAGCTCATTAACCACCTTAGACATTAACAGAAGGGTTAGTGCACAAGGACACTCTGTCCTCATGAAAAATCAAAAAAAGAGGACAAGCCATAGGGGCCTGTAACTCAGGCACCAGTCTGACATAAGTAAGAGCTAACAAAACAGTCTTCCAGGAACAATGTTGCAAGGAAGCTGAAGCATCAAGTTCAAAAGAAACCTGAGCCAACTTCTCCAAAACAAAATTAAGATTCCAGGGAGGAGGAACAGGCTTCCTGGGAGGTCTATTATTAAGGATGCCTTTAAGAAATTGTTCCACTTCAAATCTAGAAGCTAAAGGAGGCGAAAAAGGTAGGCAAGCAGAGATAGCTGATATGTGGGCCTTAATAGAACAGGCCAAACCAGCACTGAGCAACTCACACAAATAAGAGAACCAAAGGAACATCCACAGTAAGTGGACCCAGGTTATGAGACAGACATCAAGTAGAAAACGTCTTCCATTTGGATGAGTAGGATTTCCTAGTAGTAGGTTTCCTGGCCTCCTGCAGAACTTGCAGCACATCCTCAGAAAAAAATGTGTCTATAAGGAATCAAAATCCTATCACCAACAATGTCAGTTGAAGTGTGGACAGGTGGGGATGGATGAGAGATCCCTTGTATAGTGAGAGTAGATCCACCCTGTGAGGTAATGTGATGATTGCCCTGGCTAAATGCAAAAGAAAAGAGAACCTGTGCTATTGCTGCCAAAAGGAAGTCACCAACAAGATTTTGGAGCATCCTGTTGAATTATGAACAGGAGTTTTGGAATGAGAAGAAGAGAGGAAATGGATAAAGAAACATCCCCTTCCAAGAAAATAAGAGGGCATGCACTTTCCAGGCCAGAGAACCTAGGACTCTGGCACAAAACAGAGGAAGCTGTCTGCTCAGACAGGAGGCAAAAAGATCCAACATGAGTACCACCTCCCTGGTGGATAATAACCAGAAACACATCCCTGTGAAGTATCCATTCGTGGGACTGAGTTAAGAATCTGCTCAGAGTGTCTACCACAATGTTTTACTGGAAGGGATATGAACTGCCCAAAGAGTCATTTGATACTTGACAGCAAGATCCCATACTAGAAGTGCCAACTCACAGAGAAGATAAGATATTGTTCCTCCCTGTTTGTTGATATACCACATCACTGTGGTACTGTCTGCAAACACCTTGAGAGGCCCTGGAGACAAGAGGATGAAAGGCCTGAAGAGCCAGAACAGCAGCTCTCATCTCTGACACTGATGTGCTCCTTATGCTGAAGAGACGACCACACCGCCTGAACTTTTAGAGAGCCAAATGCCCCCCCGTCCCATATCTGAAGCATTTGTGAACAATTTCTGAGCGGGAAGAGGGGGGATGGCAAGGGATCCCTAGATTCAGATAACTGTTGAATCAACCTGTAATGTTCCTGTCTAAGACAAGGAACAAGAGGAGCTACAAAGTGTAGAGGATGTGCATGTTAAAGCCACACTGACTTCAGAAACCATTGAAACTTTCTTATGTGAAGTTTGGCCAAAGGAAGCATCGGAATAGTGGATGCATTGAAACCCAGAGCTCTCAGAAACTCCCTGGCAGTATGGAAGCCATAGAAGGAAGAGTGTGAAAGAAATGACAGTGAAGGCCTTTGGAGGGGGCAGAGAAGCCAACATTGGCACCGTTTGAATCCTGTAACCCAGAAAAATATGATCCTGAGAAGGAGTCAAAGAAGACTTTTTGAAATTTATAGTGAACCCCAGACTCTGACGAAGGGAAACGGCAAAATGAAGATTTTTGCAAAAGGATCTCTGGAGAGGACACCTGAATCAACATATCGTCCATGTAAGGAAATATTTGGATCCCTTGAAGCCTGCAAAAAGCAATCACAGGAGCAAGGCATTTAGTGAACACCCTTCAGGAAGTAGAAAGGGCAAAGCAGACAACTGAAAATGCCAAGAAGCAAAGAAGGGACAACATCTGAAATGAAGGCACTTTTTAGAAAAGTGTTTAGATGAGAGAGGTCTAGAACAGGTTTCCAAGTGCCCTCTTTCCTGGGCACTAAAAACAGTCTGGAGTAGAACTCTTCTCCCTCTGGGAGAGAGGCACCTCCTGAATAGTAGCCTGAGTCAAGAGATTTTGAAGAACCTCTGGGAAAAAGGGAAGATGTTATAGAGGAGGCTGAAGAATGTCCATAAAAGGAGGATGGAATTTCCACATCATGAAGTACCACTGATGAATGATTGACAGAACCCAGGAATCCTGAGTGATTTGAAGCCAAACAGGAGGAGAAAGAGAAAGATGAAGAGAAAGACAGTCATGCAGCACTTGGTGTGTCTGGAAAACAAGGCTTTGGTGTCCCTGAAAATTGAGGAGCCTTTGTAGAAGAAGCCTATTTGCCACTCTTCTTATCTTCAATAGCAGGGCAGGATTGCCTACGAACAACAGCAGGCTTATAGCAAGATAGTTTCTCTAAACTTAGGCACAGGAGAAACAAACACATGTTTAAGCTCCTCTAAGGCCTTACTCTTACCCTAAAGGGACTTAAACTGGCAGCAGCTTCCCTAAACAAAAGATTAGAATCCAAAGGAGCATCCATCACCTTAGCCTGAGCCTGTATCAGATAGTCGAAGTTCCATAACTCCGAACACCTAATGATCAACCATTATGTTTGAAGTTACAGAACTCTGACTACGTAAAAAAAATAAATAAAAAAAACAATGGACAAAATAATAAAGTGTTGTAAGCAGGGGGGGGGCAAGCCCCTCACCCCTCCCGCTACTTAAATATACCAACTCTGAGATCGCACCACATTATAGTGAATTGAAACTTCTGCTTATGGAAATTTCCATTCAAACACTCAAACTTTTACAAATTCGAAGGTATGCTTTCGACCATATGTGGTTTGAACTTGTAAAAGTTCAACTACATGATAGGAACCCCTTTAGCCTTAACATCATCAGGCAGTGGTTGACGCGTAAGCCAAGAATACCTCCTCATCACTGAACCATTAACAGCAAGCATTAGAAGAGGCATCTGCCCCATCATAACTACATTTAATATAATGACGAACGACTTGAGAGGAAGTCCTCAGGCACCCTATAAAACCTGTCAGGTTTCTTGGGAGCAGGGGGCAGAGAATCAAGTATATGAGAGGCATTGGAAAAAGCATCCAGCAAAGCAGCCAAAACAGGAGGGATAGCCGCAGGTTTAGGAGATTCCAACCGCAGCAACTCATAGTACCTCTTATGAATACGAGACCTCAGCACAATTCCACTTTAAAAAAAAAATCCATCATCCTAGAGTGTCTCTCCAAAGGAAATTTCCTCAAATGGAACATCGACTAATAAATCCCCCCTTCTCTGACCCACAATCCAAAGAAGGAATTTGAGTACAAGTCAGGGATTTGTCACCAGAATCTGACTTATCCTCAAAAGAATCTTGTCCTCTAGGCCTTTTAGGGGAGTAGAGTACCAAGGAGGAGCAGGAACTGAAACCCCTTGAGGAGGCTTTTAAGGTCAATAAAGCAGTAAACAGCCTAAACCCAAGAGTAAAGGCCTGCCAGTCACTTTGTGGATCCCTAGGAGCAGAAGAAACATGTTTAAGTTTTTGTTTCTATTTTAAGTGGATGTCCCATCCCAAAAATTGAGAAGGCTTAGACCCAGGACAACAGTCAAGAACTGTAGTAGGAACTTCTTCCCCAATTAAAAACGGAGGAACTCCCTTAGGCAAAAAAATCAACAGCGCTTCCGCCTGAACTTCTGAGACAGACGCCTGTAAAGCCTCTTCAGACGTGCTGCTAGCCTGATTCTCACCAACCTACAACATGGTTGTGGCAGAGAAATCTGACAGCACAGCCGAGCGAGCCTCCGGGTTTGTAATGACCTCAGGAGAAACACCTGGCAGAGGCTGGACAGCGGAAGATTCCTGTCATACCTTTTTCACCTTCTTCCCTAACGACTGACCCTTGGGGTGAGAGATTCCTTCCACTATATCTTTAGCGAGAAGCTTAAGACGCTGGTGCTTAAGATACAAGGAAAGGGAAGAAAGTCTACTGCGAAGGGGCTTCGGGACGAATGCTTGACAAACTGAACAAGACGTATGGCCATGAGAAGCTCCAAGACAAAAAAAAAGACATCATGGTGTTTTTTATGGGGACTAGGTCTCTTACACTGGCATTTACCCCTCCTGGGTGACATTAACCCCATGGAACATAAAACAAGACAAGAAAAAACAAAACCCCCAATGGGGCACTTATATGCAATTGCAAAAAAGTCAGCAAACAGGAGTATGTAGTCACCGGAGAACGAAAATGTGTTCAACTGGCAGAAAACAGTTGCAGGTAAACAGACCTACGTGAAAAAATACATTCAGACTGGCGGTAAAGAAGTTCTGACTACGATAGGCCTGAGCATCACCTTCATGCCCCGCACAAGGAGCATTTGGGTGACGTTCAGAGTACCTTTAAAGCAAAAGGAGTCTTTGGTAGACTAGCCAGAAGTCGGTCTTCCACGGCAAGGAATCCCATATGTTAAGAATACTGAAGGAATGAATGTAAGGACATCCATTTTTACTGTGCAGCTCCCTCTTTTTATGACGAATATAGTCCATCTTCTCTTTTGGGTGCTGGTGGCTGATAGCCTACATATCATCCTCGTCTGTCCAAAACAGAGGAGGAGGAAAAGTCCATATTAACTGTAGGAGGTGCATAATCCTGTACATTTTTCTACAGGAAAACAGGTCCTATATGTTGGCCACCCCAAATATATTCTTGTACAGTTGAGTGTCTCATTAAAGGTGATATCTTCTGGGAGAAGCCAGATAATGGCAAAGATGAATCCTCAAGGTCAGAATCCAGGTATGGTATAGATTCACTATCACACAAACCTTCCTCTGCATCACATGGTAAAGATATAGTTTCCTTTCATTTTACTTTTACCCATAAGGGCCTCCATCAGAGACAATTAAGAGCCATACTTCTGGGGTGCCTTCTGTGTGCAGTCTGCATGCCCTCCCTGTGGTCACGTGGGTTTCCTCCAGGTGCTTCAGTTTCCTCCCACATCCTAAAGACATGCTGTAGTTCGACTGGACACTCTAAATTGGCCCTAGGCATGAGTGCATGCGTGTGTGTGTGCCTTCTATGGAAGGCTGGGCGCCGGGCTGGCAACTGGACACCGTAAAACTCCACTGCCAATCATGAGTGGACAAGGTGATCGCTGTGGTGACCCCTAACTGGGAAAAGCCAAAAGAATAATAATAATCCTGGTGAGGGGGATTCAAATAAATCCCCACTCTTGTGTAGCAATTCTTTCTGCAACTTTAAAATATTCAAAGGCAAATAATTTCTATTAACAGGTAAACAAATCACAGAACTATCTGTAGAAGGTTCTGCAAGTGAGAACACCTCTGTAGCAATGCCTTCTTCAAGTCTATCCAGAATCATACACTGTGTTTTCCTTAGTCACATGTCAAGATGCTTCTTAATTGAATTTATATGATGTAGACATTTTTAATAGAATGAGGTCTGGTTTGCTGCAGGTTTGCTAATGTTTTGACAGCTATGCATGACTGAGAGAAATGAAGACAGTTGATTTTTCTGCTTTTTCACACTTTTTATCTCCAAGACTGAATAACCACAATGGTAGCATATAGACAGATCAGTGGTGCAACAGCGGAGTTTCCATGGAGGAGGGAGCAGCACGCCCTGCAAAACTGTGTTTTACCATGCTGCATTGTTTTGTACAGGGGTTAGCTTATGTTTTTTGACATTATTTTATAATGTTTTGAATTTCCACTAAGGAAGACATGACGTTTCATAGCAACTCCAGGACATGCCATCTCATGCACTCACAATGTGATTTGAGATGGCTCTGTTGAAGATGCTTATGTTGCTGTTGCTTTTATTTTTAACGTCTGAAACAACTACATTGAAGACTGCTCCATGGATACCTTTGTGACCAGCTTAAAGATTCCCATTAAGGAAACGGTTAAAGTGGGGCTACACTCATCTGTCAAGGTAGTAAATAACTTGTTTCTGAAACTGCCTCCATAGATTCTTCTAGCTTTACAGGCTTTTTTAAAAGTTTTCTTTCTCTGTCTACAATCACTACATCTCCAGTCAGTAACTTGACTCTGATGGTTTGCAGCCTTTCTTGTATTAATGTGTTTCAGATTTTTTTTTTCTCCCTCATATCTTCTCTAGATCCTGCAAATTGACTCCATTACCTACACCCAATTAGATATATATATATATTTTTTTGCCAGGACAGAACTAGGCACTCCTTGATGACCAAGAGACCCAGAAGTTCTACTGGCCATTCAATTCAACCAATGGAAAGAATCAGGTGGGTAGGTACTGGCCACCATACTGGCCCCTCAGAGCAGTCCACTTTCTGTTCCCCAGGTCAGTAGGGAGAATACTACAGCTGGTTGAGTCACCCAGCCACTACAACATGTCACCAATGCACTGGCCTAGAACACTCCTTCCCTCCTAAGGATGAGTGAGCTGGCCTTGGCCACTCAAGTTCACCCATTATCTATACAAAGAGAACACAATCCCATGTTTTAGAAGATTTTAAGCATTTCACTGTTTGACCTGAAGAAGTTCCTTTAATTGTCTTAATCTAGTAACCTTGTTAAACTTGAAACAAATGTCACAACAGTAACTTATTCTCAACCCTAAAAAACAAAACAAAGCAAAAAAAAAAACACTGGGCAAGTTGATCTTTAGATGCAATAAAATTAGCTTGTTTGTCTTTTCAGCTTTTCCCGGTTAGAGGTCGCCACAGTGGAACTTCAGTCCGCTAATGATTGGCAGTAGATTTTTTATGGTGCCGAGATGCCAGCCCGATGCCCAACCTTCAGTGAAGGGACGCCCATTCACGCATGTCTTTCGGAGGCCACTCCACCGCGGGGAGGACATGCAGACTCCACACCGAAGGCACTCCAGCCAATTAGCTTACTACATGCAAAATTGTTTAGTTTCAGGGAAGAAGACATAAACTTAATTACCTCAATAGGTACATCAAAGCCACTATGCAGCAAATTTTCTTCAGCCTGAAAATGAGGGAACAGGAGTACTCCACTGAGAAGACCTGAAGCGCACTGCAAAGCTGACTATGTACAAAAGTCTCATAACACTGAACTATCTTCCTAGGCATGAGCTGTGTGTGTGTGTGTGTGTGTGTGTGTGTGTGTGTGTGTGTGTGTGGTGTCTGAGAGAGAGAGACAGTGTGTGTGTGTGTGTGTGTGTGTGTGTGTGTGTGTGTGTGTGTGTGTGTGTGTATTTTTTTTTCTTTTTCAGATATATACCTTCACAGGTATACACACACAAATATGTGCATGTATATGTATGCACATATATATAAAGAAGTTATGTACTCACCATAATGTTCCATGTGAATTATTCACTTTGAATTCATTCTTACAGATGGGTTCGGAGACGATCCTCGGCTCCAAGTCAGCCAACTACAAAGCTCACGGTCTTCAGACAGCTCGAGGCCATGACCCTATCCCCATGATGCACCTTGAGTTACTTCAGATCTTGTTTGCTGCCTCTAGTAATACCATATGCCATTCTGTCACTTTATAAGATAAATACTATAGTAAAGACAAAGCAACCATGATAAAACATGAATCTAGGTCCTCGAAAAAACCTGGAGGGGGTAGTCGGGTGGGAAGTAAGAATGAAGGCGAGATGAACAACTCACATGGAACGTTATGGTGAGTACATAACTTCTTTATGTGAAGTTGTTCTATCTCGCCGTTCATTCTTACAGATGGGTAGCATCCCAAGCACCATCTTTCCTTAGGTGGCTCATGGGAGTATGTTTCTCAGGACAGTAGAACCAAAGGAGGCCCGGTCCCTGAAGGCCCTATCGACTTTATAATGAGTGATAAGGGTATGAGGCTTTGACCAAGTGGCTGTTGCACAAATATTGTCTAATGGTAGCCTAGCTGAAAAAGCAGAAGACGTTGACACAGCTCTGGTAGAATGAGCCTTAATTTTTTGTTGTTGAGGTAAATTGGCAGCTGAGTAAGTGAAAGTGATGCAATCAGATAACCATTTTGATAGGGTTGTTTTTGCCACAGGCATACCTTTTCTGGAATCTGAAAATGAAACAAAAAGTTGTTCAGATCTTCTGAATTCTTTGGTTCTATCTAGGTAAAATCTGAGCTGTCTGTGAACATCAAGTTTGTGCAGAATATACTCCAAATTGTTGGTGTGTTTAGGGAAGAACACTGGTAAATCTATAATTTGGTTAAGGTTGGCTTCAGTGCAAACTTTAGGTAAGAATGAAGGATTTGTTCGCAGTGAAACTCTGTCAGCATGAAAAACCAAATACAGGGGTTTTATGGACAAGGCTTGTAGTTTTGAGACTCTTTGAGCAGACGTGATGGCCACTAAAAAGATAGTCTTCCAAGACAAAAATTTCAAATTGCATGAAGAAGCTGGCTCAAAAGGTGGGAGAACAATGTGTGAGAGCATACGTTTAGGTTCCAGGGGGTATAAGGGGATTTTAACTGGTGGTCTAAGGTAAAAAGTCCCCTTGAGAAATGCTTTGGATAGCTTGTGTGACATTATGTTAAAGCCTTCAGTACCAAGATGAAAATTAGAGATGGCGGCAAGCTGCAAATGAATTTTTTTTGAATAATTTGTTGAAAAGCATAGTCAAAAATTCTAAAATGGAGGAAATAGAGGCTTGGTAAGGGTCAACGTTATTCTTTGAGCCCATATGGAAAACCTCTTCCATTTGCTGAGGTACAACTTCCTAATAGAGAATTTATGAGAAGATATGTTGCGTTTCATTTGAGAGGTTATGGAACCTGGAGCAGCCAAGCTGCCAATTTTAGGGACTGAAGGGAGGGATGAAGAGCCCCCGACAAGTGCATCAGAAGGTCCGGAACTGGGTCCAGAATCCAAGGCTCCTCCAACAGATGAGGTCGAAGGAAGGGGAACCAAATCTGATGAGGCCAATGAAGGGCTATTAGAATGATGATCCTTCCCACGGCTTTGGCTTTCAGTAATACTTTGGGTATCAGGGGAATTGGTGGAAATGCATAAAGGAGACCAGGAGGCCAATCATGTACTCGTGTGTCCCTTGGAGAATCTCCCGGAGGTGGAATCAGGGCAAAGTAGTTTTGCATTTTGTGTTCATGGGGGATGCAAAAAGATCACATCAAGGCTGGCCCCATTTGCAGAATATTCTTTCTGCTATTTCTTTTTTGAGGGACCACTCTTGAGGTAACAAAATTGCCCTGCTCAGTTTGTCTGCAATCACGTTGGATTTCCCCGGGATGTTTGTTGCTATAAGAAAGCGCTGGGTGGATGTAGCACACTGCCACACTCTTAGGGCCTCTCGGCAAAGGGGATAGGACCTGGTTCCTCCTTAAGTACCAGACCACCGACATGTCCATCTGAATCACAATTGTCCCCAGAGGGAAAGAGTCTTGAAAGTACTGCAACACCAAGAGTACCGCTCTCATCTCCAGGACATTGACATGCAGATGTGCCTCTTGTTCTGTCCATGTGCCTTGGGCTGTTCTTCCCTGAAAATGTCCCCCCTCCCCCACCCAATCAGAGAAGCGTCCGTGGTCACCATGGCCAATGGTGAGGGTAGAATCCTACAACATTGAAAAAACACAAGAAACCAACATTTACTAAATTCCACCCCAACAACATACAGAAACAAATAAAAAACAAACTATATTAAACTTATAGGCAGGGGGGCAAGACACCTTGCACCCCCCACATCCCCCTGTTACTTAAATATCTCAATGTTTTCAGGTTTCAGTGTATTGCACTTTCAAGATTTTGGTCTCAGTGTTTTGAATTTCAACATTATGGCATTTGATGTTCTGAAGTGAATCTATATATATATATATATACATATACATATATATATATATATATATATATATATATATATATATATATATATATATATATATCACACACACACACATACATATATATATCTGTGTATATATATATATATATATATATATATATATATATATATATATATATATATATATATATCTACACACACACACACAAATATATACATATATCTATATATAATATATCTACATCTATCTATATATCTATCTATATCTATATCTATCTATATCTATATCTATCTATATATCTATATCTATCTATATATCTATATCTCTCTCTATATATATATATATATATATATATATATATATATATATATATATATATATATCTATATCTATATATATATATATATATATATATATTTATATTCTTAGGTACAAGACAAGCACTGTTCCTAGCAGGAAAATATGCAAAGCAATGAAAACCATGTTAAGAAACAGAAGACAAAAGTGTATAAACCTGAATGTTATGAATTACGGTTACAAAAAAGTTCATAAAAGAAGGCAGAGGATATAGTATTTTGTTTTTCTAGTTAAGGATAGAGATTTAAATAATTTACTTATTTTAATTTGTGTTCTAACTCTTTTATAGCTATTAAAATTAACTAAATATGTAGCACAGAATGTATCTGTCTTCACAGACCAGAGAGAGCCTGCTGTCACTACATCTGACCTCAATATTGAAGAAGCTGTTACAAGGTCCTACACCTACAAGTTTACTGAGAAGACTGCGGTCACTACATCTGACCTCTATATTGAAGAAGCTCTGTCACAAAGCCCTACACCTACAAGTTTACTGTGAAGACTGCGGTCACTATATCTGGCCTCAAAATTTCAGGAGCTCTGCCACAAAACCCTACACCTACAAGTTTACTGAGAATTTTGTTAGCGTTTAATGTAAGGATTTTTATCATGAAGTATCTAGCTGCATATTAACTTTAATCAGTTAAGTACATGCCTGCTCTATGATTGAATGTCTCTGTGAAATGGTCAGTGCACTATAAAGACATCATACTAAGATGGCAACTGATCCTTTTGCTTGCCCAGCAGACTATACAGCATATGCTAGTTATTTAGTCTGAGGAAATAATGACAGACATCCTGGTTTACTTGCATCTCTTTGTTAATTGCTTTGTTCTGGTTATAAACTGATTGATCTCCGTTCTAAACTGACCTGAGAGTGGGATTATCACTGTAGTAGGATGGATTGCTAAATATCCCCTCAGTGCTGTCTCCTCTTACACGCAGTCGCCATCTTCCTTCATAGAGCAGGTATGTGTCACATGTTACTACATTTCCAGTAGTTCTAAGACTGTGTAAAACAGTGAAAATACTTTGGTAGTGCATTATATTAATAACACTTTCATTCAGACTGGATAAACTTTATGTATGCTGAACATGTTTCCTTTTCACACATATATACATAATGCGAGTTGCTGGTGTTCTAATATATATATCACTCTATTTTGATGTAATGGTTAATCCCCATGAATGTTTTCTAAGTGATGGTGTTATATTGTGCTTATCAATGTAGTGCCATGTTCCCATGGTAGTGGTGCTGCAGTAGCATTGTCACCTCACAGCAAGACGTCCCATTCGATTCTCAGCTAGAGCGTCTTCTGTGTGGAGGCATACGTGAATGGGCGTGCCTTTGTTGAAGGTTGTGCATCAGAGCTGGTAACTCAGCACGTAAAAATCCACTACCAAACATTAGCGGACCGGAGTTCCGCTGTGGCGACCCCTAACCGGGATAAGCCGAAAGACACAAGTGTAGTGCCATGTTCTGATAATTTGCTCAATACAGCTGTATATTTACACTGCATTATTGTGGTTCTCTATCAGTATACTTCCTGCTAAAACTACTTTAAGCTTACATGCATACATTTTTTTACCATCACTCTCCTGTTATATTTCCTCTTTATTCTTTTGCTCTGACTTACTGTGGTTCTTCCTCGACCTCTTTTTGTAGAAGTAGTAGTAACTTTAGTGCCTCAATATGATTTTACAGCTTAGTAGAGTTTTTTCTTTCTTTCATTCATTTTAGAGCCTGCGGTCAACTACATCTGACCTCGATATTGCAGGAGCTCTGCCACAAAGCTCTACACCTACACGTTTACTGAGTTTTGTCAGTGTTTAATGTTAAGCACTGCTACAATGAATAACCTTGCTGTGTATTAACTTTAATAAGTTAAATATATGCCTGCTCTCTGACTGACACTCTCTGTGAAATAGTCCATGCACTCTAAGGACCTCTTATTAAGTTGGCCACTGCCCCCATTTGCTTGACCAGTAGACAGTACTGCATATACCAGTTATTTTACTCTGGCTATAAACTGATTGATCTCAGTTATAAATTGACCTGAGGACGGGAAGCTCACTACATTCGGCTTTGCTTTGTTCACCTATCCCACATTTCCACCCACCCACTCTTACTCTAATATTATAATTTCTACATATACATTTCACTTCTGACTCTTATTCCAAAACCATCCCCTAATGACCTTATTTTTTCTGTTTCTCGTTTTCTACTTCCCTATCTTTGTTTAATTTTTAGCCCCATTCAGAACTACCTTTCTCCCTCCTATACTACTTTGCGCTATATTTATAATCTCAACCCTCCCTAATAGCACCTATCTATTCCACACTGTATCTTATTCTTTTCCCAAATAAACCCTTATTTCTTCTTATTTTGACTACATTGTTATACTGTAACCTTTAATACTCCTATATTCCGTACATTCCAGAGAAGATACCAGGACAACCTACTTCTCTCCTTACCTATCCTCTTCCAGCTTTAAGAATCCACCATTACTAAATTTCCTACTGTCATGCAACTTCTTGTTTCCTTTTTCTTTGCTACTTCCCCACTACTGGGCAACAATAAAAAATAGATTCCTGCAGTTAATTATGTTACTCTTCAGCTTATCCTCTATTCTTCTCCTCCTACTGTGCCATCTTTCATCCTACCACAACTCAATAATTTACCACAGCATCTCTCCAGCTCTGCCCAGCCATCTATCCATACTTCTTCTTTACACTTTCCATACATTGCATCAAACCTATTTAATATTGCCCCTCATCTTTATTCCAAGTATAGGCTGATTAATTGCACTTCAACTCAAACCAAAACAAAATTAAGTGAAAGAATCCTCTTCAAAAAGTATGCATAATTCTCCAATGTACTAAATTCCTTCTAGGAGGAGGTATATACTCTAATCCTGGCCCCACCTGTCACAATGAACACAAAGATAACACTCTCCCACACACTTCTGTAACCCAGCAACAGACAATACCCAACCCTGGTAATCTAATTTTTGCTGCAATAAATGTTAGAAGTATAGAAAATAAAACTGATGAACTACATGAATGGATTACCCAACATAAGCCTGATGTTTTTGCTGTAACTGAAACTTGGCTTACACCCAGCATGAATGACTATGAAGTTATACCTCCTGGTTAAAATATCGTCCATAATGACCGTATAAAGAGGAAAGGTGGTGGTATTGCTTTAATATTTCCCAATACCTACCACATTCCCCCTTACAGCAAACCAACACCAAAATTCAATTCAGCAGAGCTTCTTATTGCTTTCCTCAAAATAAACAATTATAAACAAATACGTATTACAGTCCTTTATATCCCTCCTGGTGAGACTACTGGAAGATATCGTACGCTGGATATCCATAACATTTCCAAAAGAAAAAAATTTACTAGGTGATGAGAATGTCAGTTGGTTGGACATAACTCTTAACTGCCGTACATCTAGCATGAACTTACATGGTTTCTCACAACTAATTAATAGCCCCACACATTACAGCAAGAAATCAAATTCTCTATTAGACTGGATCCTAGTATCAGACCTAACAAATACAATGTCAGACCCTCAAAATGATGAACGCCCTACTTGTTCTGACTAGACATCTAACACATCCACTCAAACAGCATATTTACAAAACAACATGTAACCTTTCCACTTTTAACCTAGAAATGTTCATTATTACACTATCATCTATTAACCGGAACTTCCTAAAAATCCTCCCCTTAGACGATGTGGTAATTAAATTCAATACAACGTTTCTAAATAGCCTTGCCCCTCCTAGAAGGAGCAGACTGAAAACAAATAATGAAATTTGGCTATCCAAAAAGAGTAGAAAGCATGGAAAGAAGGGCAAAATACAAAAAAAATTAATATCTTGAAAACGTCAGAATGCTTCGCAATTGTGCTAAAAACAAATAAATGAACAGAAAAAAAACTAGTATTGTTCTGAAAGTTATAGTATAAACACAATCCTAAAAAGATTTAGGCATTCATTAAAGAAATCTTACATGCCGGCCAAAAATTCAACCCAAACCCCTTCCTCAATAACTCGCCGCTCAAAACTGCAATACAGTTCAGCTCTCATTTTATTGATAGTATAGCATCTCTAACCAAGGATTCCTCAACATCTAATCTCAACCCTGCCCAGCAGCCACATATCACCACATCCACTTAGAATTTCAAACCTGTGCCACATCCTATATAAAACTGCTCTTAAGCCATGCTCTTCTTCAGTTGATGACTTTCCAAGCAAGTACCTAAAAATAGCAGCCAATAGCACTGCCCATCCTGTCTCAATCCTTATAAATAGGTCAATCCAGGAATCCCACATTCCCTTTCTCTGGAAAAAGTCACACATTATCCCTCTGCACAAAGGAGGAAATTCAACAGACATTAATAACTTTAGACTTAAAGAAATCATAACCCCCTTAGTAAAAATACTTGAAAAAATGTATTCAAAAACAACTGCTAGACTATCTCTTGCATGAAGAGTTTTTATCCCCTAAACATGACTTCAGTCTCTCCCACAGTCCTACCACTGCCCTTCTAACCTGTATAGATACTCCCAATAAAGCTACAGAAAATAGCAAATTAGTCTCTTCTTTATTTCTAGGTTTGTCTAAAGCCTTTGACACAGTTTGTCACAGCAAATGTCTAATTCAAATGTCCTCACTTGGTCTTTCTCAGCCAATCCTGGTGGTTCAAAAGCTAGCTATCAAAAAGGCTTCAGTCAATAAAATGGCATTCCATTCGCTTTCCTTGCCTCCCAATCACCACCAGTGTGTCACAAGACTCTATTCTTGGTTCTGTCTTCTAACATCTTCACCAACACGCTCTATACTTCCACACAACAGGCCACCTTAATATAATGCACAGATAATTCCACAATCATTTGCACATCTGACAACATGGTACACCTCTCCAAAACATTACTCAGGATGCTTTAACAGCCACTGAAACATGGTTTCCTAACTCACAACTCATCCCAAAAAAAGACTAAACTACTACTTTTTCCCCCAAATCCCTCTCTCATGAAAAAAACAAAATTTAAGTCTTCTTTCTTGATAATGCAACCACTGAAATCACTTCTCATAGCAAACTATTAAGGGTGATAGTAGGTGATAATCTTACGTTCGACCTGCATATACAAAATTACATAAGAAACTCATCAAAAACTAGGGATGCCTTACAGAGCCAAACACTTTTACTGACACAACTAAAACCACACTTGCCACTACTTATCTCCTCCCCACTTTTCTTTATGGTACCCCCCATCCTTACTGACCTCCAGGCTTCACAAAAATTAAAATTTGAACAATGCTGTAACAAAAGTTGCTAAATTGCAGCACATATCCCTTTTAGAACTCACCACTGTATAGCATGGAAAAGTCTAAATTGGTGAGAACTATTACATCAACTAACATATACACAGCTTCTTAACCACCTGTAACATTATCCAGCATCCATCTGCCTGT
The DNA here is from genome assembly GCF_019279795.1 of Protopterus annectens. Classification (NCBI taxonomy): domain Eukaryota; kingdom Metazoa; phylum Chordata; order Ceratodontiformes; family Protopteridae; genus Protopterus; species Protopterus annectens. The sequence goes on from NC_056737.1 coordinate 1,358,010,258, forward strand.
TCAGCACTAAAACCATTCTATACAACTATGTTCCCAAACGGCCAAATCTACTGGGCATTGTATGTACTCATACAAGATTGCTAAGGCCTGCAAACTCCTTACCTGTATCCATCAGGTCTATACCCCCCCTCCCATCTTTCAAAATTACTCTGAAAGACTTCCTAGCTAAACTCTGGCTCTGTTCTTGCTCAAATCCAGGATAAACTATATCCCTAAATGTGAACAAGTTTCTTTTTATTCCTTATACCACCTTGCTCTACCCCTTCTTCATTTACTTCCTTACTGCTATCTAATTCTCTTCCCTGACTTTCTCTCTACACATTCCATAAGCCTGTTTTTTTCTCACTTCATACTGCAATTCTTATTTGTATTAAACTAACTTACCTTTACTTTCTCTACAAATTGTCGAAAATTTCTCTCAGTATTAAATGATTGTCATATACTTCGTATCGATTCTCAACCAATGTTTTAATGTTATGTCTAATTTGTTATAATTATTTAAGCTGCAGATGTTTTTGTTTTATTTTCTCAAGATTGTAAATTACTGTTCTTAAAGTAACCAGCAAAACCACAAGGTAATGGAGCAAAACAAGGATGAAGGACTCAAATACCATCCAAAACTGTATACAAAATGATTTATTCCAAAATAGCAATGCAGGTAAGCGCTTTCATGCAATAGGGCTTCTTCAGACCATAAAAACATTAAAACCAACAGACATTTATATCTCCTCAAATTGATAAAACTGTGGGAGCACAATGATTAATTGGCCTTTAAAGAAACAGGATCGTAGAAACATACATACAAAATGAAAGCAATACATAAGATAATAAAAAATATATAACAATAAAATGCATTCAGATTTATCAAGTCCTTAGTCCTCTAGATTTTAAAATGGGTTTGAGAGGCACCTTATCATTAAGCCCACGGTATTGATCTGCCCTGAGCCTAACAATCCACCTAGTTTCCCGGGTCTCTGTATAGTTCCTAACGTCACCTCCATGAGGGTTAGGATACATCACCTCTATCACCATGAACTTGAACCCATGGGTCTCATCAGTATCTAAAACATGCCTTTAAAGTGCATTAACTGTGGATTTAATCATAATCTGGTAGAGGTTTTCACAAATCCTGTCCCTGAACTTTCTATTTGTCTTACCCACATAGTACATCCTACAGACCACACAATATGAAAGGTAGACCACATGTTCAGACATACAATTGGCAACTACTCAAAATTAAAACTTGTAATTACTCAATGGATGCACAAAAGCACCTCCAGTATCTATGAAGTCACAGAAACTACACTGGTTACAGGGAAAAGTACCCATTATTCCATGATGTTCAGACCCAAAACTTTTCCTAGGATGACAAAATAGCCTCTTTAAATTTGGCTTATTCTTATATACAAAGTGTAGAACATCTCCAACAATCTCCCTAATATCAGGGTCTACTGTCAGAGCCTCCCAATGTTTCCTGATGCTATCTTTAATGGATCCCACATCTTGGGTTGAAAATAGGGGAACCCTAACCACATCTAACCTATCCAAATCCCCTATTGAACTACCAGTCTCCAACAAATCAGGAAAGTAGGGAGCTGCTATATCCCTAAGGTTGGTAAGTCCATTAATCCCACTTTCAATCTCTCCCATAATCTCTCCCATATTATAGGCTCTGGCACCAAATCTCTAGCGTGGGTCATCCAACTCACTATGCAAACCAGCATCACAGGGGTTATAGCGAGATACCCTCATGGCTTGACCCTTAATCACATTCCTGAATACATAACCAGGGTGCATACTGTGTCTATGTAAAAGTGCATTGCGATGGCATGACTTCCTATAAACACCTGCTTTCAACATCCGATTGCCCAACCTTTCTATGTATACATCTAAGAACGAAATCCAATTACAGGAAAACTCAAAACTGAACTTCAAATAATCAAAAGAATCATTAACCTGGTCAAAAAACACCACTAAATCTTCCTGCATGCCTTTCCAAATAAAAAACAAATCATCTACAAAACGCCTATAAAAAACAACATATGTCGTAAAAATCAATCAACTTAAATAAAAAATATTTTTCCCATGCCGCCATGAAGAAATTGGCATAGCTATTGGCACACAAAGTGCCCATAGCTATGCCATCTCGCTGTACATAGCACTGTGTACCAAAGCTGAACACATTGTTCTCTAGTACTACCTCCAAAAATAGGGACAACAGATCTACAAATGAATTTGTAAAATCAGTGCTCTGTTGTAAATATTCATGTACCCTCTCAATGTCCTCTCTATTAAGAATGACAGTAAAAAGGGACTGGACATCCATAGTCACAAGTGTAAACTCAAGATCACTAGGTACCTGTTTCATAGAAGTATACATATCTAACAAAAACTGTTTGGTGTCCCTCAAAATATACTGATTGGCATCAACTGGTCGTAGGAACTTCTCAATGTATAATGAGAAACTTTCAGTGGATCACCCCCTACCCGTGATAATAGGCCTCATAGGTGGAAATATACCATTCCTGTGGATCTTGGGCAAACCCTGAATGATGGGTATGAGGGGGACCCTGACAGTTAAGATATTTAAAAATCTCTTCTGTAATAACATGACTCTTATACAAATCATCTTAACATATGTCTAATCCTCTGAATATGAAACTCTACTGAAGCCAAATCAATCGAACAATAGAACCTCTCATCACTTAACATATGCCTCATTGACTCATTATAATACTCGGTATCCTTAATGACTAAGGATTCACCCTTATCTGCTGGTCTAATGATTATCATACTGTCATGCCGAAGACATGTAAGGGCCATCCTATGTTTGAAAGTATGACTGCCCCTCCCTCTTGCTACAACGAGCATGACTCATGGACCTGGATCTATAAATATCACTCTCAATTAATCTGCCAAAAGCAGCCACCAGGGGGTGTGTATTAGGGATACAAGTACTATGTTTCCTTAATCTCTTATCTTCCATAGTGGATGACATATCCTTGAATTCTACCTTCAAGGATAAATTCCTAATGAAGAGTTTAAAATCTATCACTGTTTCTGTGAGGTCACTGGAACATGACTGAATAAAGGTTAAACCCTTCGATAAAAAAAGAAGTTATGTACTCACCATAACGTTCCAGGTTTGTAGTCCATCTCACCCTTCATTCTTACATATGTGATCAGAGCTGATCCTCTGCTCTGACTCTGCCTATTTACAAGCTGGAAGTCTTCTAGATGGCTCGTGGCTAGGTAGGTATCCCCATGGTGCACCCGTACAATCCCCAGATCTTGTTTGCTGCTAACTAGATAATAACAAATATACAAAAGAAACCACTACTAAAAGGTCTCCATAAAAAAGATAATATTTTTTTGTCTCCAGGTACTTCCAGGATGGGGGAAGGAGGGTGGGTTTGTAAAAATGAAGGGTGAGATGGACTACAAACATGGAACGTTATGGTGAGTACATAACTTCTTTATGTTCTGTAGTCCTATCTCACCTTCATTTTTACATATGGGACAGCGTCCCTAGCGCCTAATTCTTGGGTGGCTCAAGGAAAAATACTCCTGAGTACCGTGGAACCAAATGATGCTCTACCCTTGGAGGTTAAATCCAATTTGTAATGAGTAATAAAAGTGTGAGGGGTAGCCTGCATTGCTGCTGCACAAATATTATCAAGTGGGACCCTGGCTTGAAAGGCTACAGAGGTAGACTGAGATCTGGTAGAATGGAGCCTTGATTTTAAAGGGTAAAGGTCTACCCTCAGAATTGTAAACATGAGCTATACAGCTAGAAATCCAGTTAGAGTATTACTTTGGAAACTGGCAAGCTTGACCTGGATTCAGAGAAGGAAATGAATAATTGATCTGATTTCCTGATGTCCTTAGTCCGGTGCAAATAAAAACGGAATTGTCTATGGACATTCAGCTGATGAAACCTGTATTCAGCTGCGTTAGAATGATTTGAACACCGGAAGCTCTATGGATTGATTCAAGGTGGCATGAGAACAGACCTTGGAGACAAAGGCGGGATTAGTACGAAGGGACACCCTGTCTTTGTGAAAAATCAGGTAAAGGGGTTTCACAGGCAATGCCTGTAACTCTGACACCCATATGGCCGACGTGATAGCCACCAGAAACAAAGTCTTCCAAGACAGGAATTTCAAGGGGGATGAATGAGAAGGCTCAAAGGGTGGAAAGGTTAATTTGGATAACACAAACTTTAAATCTCATGAGGCAACAGGTTCTTGAAAGGGGGGTCTTAAAGTGGCACCTTTAAGGAAAGTTTTGCACAGCCTATGTGACATAAGATTAGAATCTTGAACGCCTAGATGAAAATTTGAAATCGCTGCCAATTGTGGTAGCCGCAGATCCCTCATGAAAAAGCTTAGACAGGAATTTCAAAACCACTGGAATGGAGGCAGTGTAAGGGTCAACATTCATTTTGTATGCCCAGATAGAGACTCTTCTCCATTTACTTGAATATAGTCTCCTAGTTGAAGGTATATGAGAAGACAAAGATATGAGTCACAGAGGGTGAGAAGTCATGAAGCCTGACTAGGGATGGAACTGGAGCAGCCACGCTGTCAAATTGAGGGTGTGTAAGGAGGGGTGAAGTGAACCTGACATGTGAGTTAACAGGTCTGGAAGTGGGTACAGAGTCTAAGGATCGTCTAGGAGAAGAGATCCGAGGAAGGGGAACCAAACCTGACGAGGTCAGTAAGGAGCAATGAGGATCAGTTTGCTTCCCAGCCATTTCGCTTTCTGAATAACCTTGGGAATGAGAGGAAAGGGAGAAAAAGCATACAGGAGACCCAGGGGCCAATCGTGAAGAAGTGTGTCTCTCGGTGACTCCCCAGGGGAATGAGGGAGAAGTAGCTGCTGCATTTGGCATTGACTGGGCTGGCAAAGAGATCGCAGCAAGGCTGTCCCCATCTGTGGAAAATCTGTTCCGCTGTTTCCTGTTTCAGAGACCACTTGTGAAGCATCATAATCGCCTGATTTGAGCTCGTCAGCTATCACGTTGGTTGTCCCTGGATTGTGCATTGCCACCAGAAAACGCTGGGAAGATATTGCCCATTTCCAAACTCGCATGGCCTCTCGACAGAGTGGGTAAGATCTGGTTCCACCCTGTTTGTTGATATACCATACTACTGACATGTTGTCTGACTGTATTGCAACAGTCCCCAGAGGCAGAAGGTCGTGAAGTGCTGGCAATGCCAGGTACACCGCCCTCATCTCTAGAACGTTGATATGCAGGTGAGCCTCGTGATCTTGCGATGTGCCTTGGACAGTCCTGCCAGATAATGCCCCCCCACCCTATCTGTGAGGCATCCACGGTCACAGTGGCAACGGGTTGGTAAGGAACAAATGAAGTGCCCGTGGTTAACTGGGTAGAGTCTACTAAAGGAGATCCTTCTTGCAAGAGTCTGTCAGCAGAATGTGATGAGATAATGGTAGGTGCTGAAAGGACCTTTGGGACGACAGGAGACACTGAAGAATCCTCATGTGTAGTCTGGCTAGTGGCACTAGTAATATGGTGGAAGCCATGGTCCCTAGCAGCTGCAGAATAGTCTTGGCTTTGACCTTTCGTAAGGGGAGAAGACAGTGAATTTGAAGAAACATATTCTGTGCCCTTTCTACAGGAAGACGAGGCAACATGTCTACTGTGTCTATCTCTGCACCTATAAAAATCACTAATTGAGAGGGCAATAAGGCAGATTTTTCCCAATTTATAGAAATTCCCAGCTGGGCACAAAACTGAAGGGTAGCACCCCTGGTTTGAAGGAGTAGATGCCTTGTGGGGGTGGTCAAGAGCCAGTCGTCCAGATACGGAAACACCTGGAATCCTTGACGTCTCAGGTGAGCTGTCACTACCGCCATACACTTGGTGAATGCCCTGGGGGTTGTGGTGAGACCAAAGGACAGAGCACGAAACTGGTAATGACTGGCTCCCAGCCGGAAGAGTAGATGGCTCCTCGACGCCCTGCCCATTTTTATGTGGTTGTAGGCATCTTGGAGATCTATTGTCTTTCCCTAACAATGGGAGGATACACTTCAGTGTCACCATCCGGAACTTGTCCTTTACTGATTCGTTCAATCTGCTGAGGTCCAGAATGGGCCTCCAGTCCCCTGTACATTTTGGCACTAAAAAGAATCTGGAGTAAGTTCCGGATCCTATTTGGTCTGTTGGGACGGTTTGGATGACTCTTTTTGACAGCAGCTTGTTGACCTCCACAGCTGCCTGATCCCTGTGATTGGGTGGAACATCTGGGATCCTCTTGGGAACAAAAGGTGGAAGAGAAAATGGTATGACATAACCTCTGGTAATAATTATTTGTACCCACTTGTCTTGAGTGATATCCAGCCAGGCTTCTGGATACAAAGAAATGCAACCCCGACCGGCCCCAGAGAAGCACAGTTGGGCCCCACATCAGAAGCGTTTGTAAGGCCGGCCCCGAAAGGAATCGCAAACTCCCTGGTTTTGCAGACCACCCCTGCCTCTAGGGTGATGTCTACCACTTCCTCCTCATCTGCCTCTGAAGGAGGAGTCACCCTGTGCATCCTGGAGAAAACTCTGGGACTTCTTGAACTACATCTTACCGCCCCTCTGACCCTTAGGGTATGGTCTAGAGGGAACAGTAAAACGTACACCCACGGCAGAGTGTTTTTCCTTCTTGCTCGCACCGGGTAAGAGTGTCCTTTACCTTGGGTCCAAACAATGAGGAACCGTCAAAAGGGGCGTTGGTAAAGGTAGACTTGAACGGTTCTGCAAAGTTACACAAACGCATCCAGGAATGACGCCTTAGGGAAATTCCTGAACCCGCTGCTCTACTCGCTCCATCAGCTGCATACGAAATAAGCTGCATGGAAGAGTTGACGATAGAGTTCAAGGTGGACAACTGGGCAGACACCTTATCAGGGACTCAATCAGTACATGTACCTTGTAGAGAATCTCCTAACTCTTTAAGGAGATCTCTCTGACGCCTCCTGAAGTGATTAAGGTAGTTCAGCGATCTAAGGGTAAATGCCACTGAAGAAAAGATATGCTTCTCATATCTGTCCATCGTTCAAGACTCCTTATTCGGTGGATGAAGAGAAGTAGTAGTCTCAGCTAGCTTCTTCTTAGTGGTCACAGCCACCACAATGACATCTACGGGAACACCTTTGGACAAAAAATCTTTTTCTGGGAGGGGCAGAAAGAAACTTATTCGGTCTCCTGGGGACTGGCTCCATGGCATCAGCAGTATCCCCCACCTTTTGACTAACTAGCTCCATCAGTTCGTCGAAGGGTGGAGACACCCAAGAGGCTGAAGGTTGAGACCCGAAAGCCTTCAGGTACACTGACTCCTCATCAGAAGGGGTGACAGTGGGCCAGCTGCACCTTTGTTTAAGGATTTCCAGGATGGCTATGAAGGAGACATATTCAGAGGACAACTTTGGGGACCCTACTAACTCCTCGAGTTCAGTGTCAGAGGTCAGAGACTCATCCTGGGAGTCTACATGCTTCCTCTTACATGTTCTCTTCCATGGGGGCTCCTCAGAAGGATATTCCGGGGAGGTCTGGGAAGAGTGGGGGCCACCAGCCGGTGGCTCCTGAGGATCTCTGCTGTCCATGGAGGGAGCAGGAGCTGAGACAGAAGTAGGTGCCTTAGGGGGGTAGAGTGTCGGTACCTCTGGTAGGAGCTGACGATCGGGACAGCACACTCATCATCATCTTGAATGCCAACCTCTCACGCTCTGAAGACCTCCCCTGTTCCGAGAAGGCCGTTGGCTCCAGAGTCGTTGGCTCTGGGATAGACACAGGGTCAGAACTTACCCTCGCCAACACACCGAAAGGAAGACTTGGAACCGAAGAAGTTTGGCTCCAAGCATCCCTGTTGGGGTCGACTGGGGAGCTTCAGCCCCTAGACACTACGGACGTCACAGAGACTGTCGGAGCAGAACTTGTCACCGAAACAACCACAGGGGAAGCTGGAGCCGAAGGTTCCACCAGTGGTACCAAACACTCCGGCTCCGAATGAACAGCATGGCTTGGAGGAGGAATGATCGAAAGGGGCTGAATGGACACAAGTGGCTCCGGAACCAACTGGGTCGGAGCCAACAGCAATTTAGGCAAAGCAGATGACTTCAACAGTCTCAGCAATACCCTCTCTACACCTTCTTTCAATAAAACACCTGGAAGACCTGGATAACAGAGTAGGAGAGCGGGATCTCTGAAGTATGGGAGACTTCAATATAGGGGAGACCGGTAGAGGATCCATAGACCGGCTTCGTGAAATGGTCTCAGAGGTCGGCTCCGAAATACTTGGAACCGACCCTGTAATCACAGTAGTGGTCTCAATTGGCACGGAGCTGTATGGAGCCAATGAGGCAGTGGACTTATCCGTTTTAGTGATTTTAAGAGATGGTTTAGAGACACCAGCTGGTGCTGGGGAGGGCCTCTTAGAGGACTTTTCCTTTTTAGATCCCTGAGATCTAGAAGAAGAGGAAGAGTTAGCCAGATCTTCCTCAAAGGAAGGTTTAAGAAGATCTTTTAGGATGAGCTTATTTTTACGTTCTTGCAACACCCTAGCACTGAAAGAGTGACAAAATAAGCAGGTTTCCTGTAAGTGGATGGCCCCTAGACAGTAAACGCAGTTACTGTGGCCATCAGTGATGGACATCTTCTGTGAGCATTTAATACATTTCTTAAAGCCAGACAGCTTATGGTGCCTTACTTTCTTTGGACATTCTCATAGAGATGGGCACACACACACAGAAAGAAGAAAAAGGGAGAGGACTAGGTCCTCTAATTTAAACAGGCCTAGCCCTGCAGGAAAGAGAAAGACACCACGAGGACTAGGTCCTCTAACTTAAACGGCCCTAGCCCGGGCAAGGAGGAGAACGGAAAACAACTAGGTCTTCTAACTAAAACAGACCTAGTTAAGATACAAAGGTATGAAAGTCACACACAAACAGGAATACAGTGAAACTTTCAATAGATTAAACAAGAAAACAGAACCGTGTTCTGAAAACACCACTAATCAAAGACTTATGACGAAAGAAACAGAACAGAACCTTGTTCTGTTAATGACGCTAACAATTTAGCAAGCGGAAATCCGTCAAAATCTTAGACTTATTCCTAATAACACACAGCCTGAGCTCAAAAGGCGCTTACAAATACTAATCTATTAATAACACGAACAACAGCACACAGGATACCAATACAAGCAAGCCAAAAGGCCAATTTACAAAAAGATTGCACACAAAGGTGCAATTATAAAGGTAACCATACCAAACTATGCTAACTATGCTAAACAAATATGATATAACAGATTAGACTAGAAAATACAAAAATTTTTAATAAATTCAAAAAACTTAGCCAGGCAAATGAGATCTGGGGATTGTACTGGAGCACCATGGGATATCTACCTAGCCACGAGCCAACTAGAAGACTTTCAGCTTGTAAATAGGCCGAGTCAAAGCAGAGGATCGGCTCCGATCCCATATGTAAAAATGAAGGTGAGATAGGATTACAGATCATCATCATATTCATCCTCTGTTAGCAAATGTTGCAAGATATTCCAAACAAGTACGTCCCTGTTGTCTCCCACATCTTTTTCAAAGTATTGAGGTTCTGAGAATCGTCCGACAGCTTGCTCTTCTGTCTGCCCCAGGTCATTGATTGTGTCCACCCACCGGTGCACTGTGCTGATAGGGAAAGGATGTGGAACACCACTAACAACATCTCTCACTGGCCAATCAATGCGTGTATTCACAGATTCCCTATTAGTCATTTTCCTCCTTACAATCACTTGAGTCTGTTGAGGAATAGGTTGTGAGCCAAAACCAGAGGCTGTCTGTATTTGTGCATTATTCAAATTAACAGAAGAAGCAAAAAAAACAACATTGCTAACAGCTGCAAAGGTTTCAACACCCCCCCCCCCCCCGCCAGAGACAACCATGCCCTCATGGCTACTCAGAACGGCCTCCATAACATCCTCAACCCTTACATTATTATCAACATGAGTGGCTACATCATTACTTACATCACTAGAAATATTCCGTATAACATTAGATTTAACAGATACATCAGCAGTAGTACTTGCCACTCTACTGGTAAAATCAGTCCTGGGCCAAGTAAAAACTTGACCCTGTTGAAAATCATTACTTTCCCTTCTTAGCTTGGATTTCTTTTGTTCCAACAACTGCTTTTCATATAATAAAACATTGTCCAGCAGAGACTCCATAATCCTATCAACAGCCTGCAAAGGAAACTGTTCATACAAACGCTGCTAATGGCTTTTAATATCTGCTTGCAAAACATTTTCTTCCGGTAGAAAGAACTCATTTAACAATCTCATGTAATTGAGGCTTACCTTAATGTTAAGCTGTTGCCATTTATACAATAGCTCTGGATACTGTGTCCCAGTCGTCGGCATTTTGAGGATGCAAAGTCCTCTCGGCACCACTTTCCGTTGAATGCAAACCTCAAAATGTTGACGTTGGGTTTTCAGTCTCTTTAGTCTAAGGAAATCCATTTCCAACTTCTCAGTTGCTGAACGCAACTCACCTCGATCAAACTGAATGGCAGTGGTATCACATGCCACCTCGTACAACAGCAAGGGGTTCTTTTCTCCAGATACACAGCTCACAAATCTCTCTCAGTTAAAACCAGAGCTCTTGCTGACCACAGGGGTATAAGACAGTTCAACAGAGTCAGTTGTCACCTTCTCAGCCATGCCCCCCCTGAGAGTAATAGCAGCAATAGATAAAAAAATAGAAAACAAAAACTCGCAGAGGGTGAATGCTCCAATTCCCAACAGCAGTCCAATAAACGTAACCAGCAAAACCACAAGGTAAATAGAGCAAAACAAGGCTGAATAACTCAAATACCATCCAAAATGGTAGACAAAACGATTTATTCCAAAAATACCAATGCAGGTAAGCGCTTTCACCCAGTAGGGCTTCATCAGACCATAAAAACATTAAAACCAACAGACATTTATATCTCCTCAAATTGATAAAATGGCGGGAACACAATGATTAATTGGCCTTTAAAGAAACAGGATCACAGAAACATACATACAAAATGAAAACAATACATAAGATAATAAAAAATATATAACAATAAAATGCATTCAGATTTATCAAGTCCTTAGTCCTCTAGATTTTAAAATGGGTTTGAGAGGCACCTTATAATTAAGCCCAGGGTATTGATCCACCCTGAGCCTAAAAATCCACCTAGTTTCCCAGGTCTCTGTATAGTTCCTAATGTCACCTCCATGAGGGTTAGGATATATCACCTCTATCACCATGAACTTGAATCCATGGGTCTCATCAGTATCTAAAACATGCCTTGAAAGTGCATTAACTGTGGATTTAATACTGATCTGGAAGAGGTGTTCACGAATCCTGTCGCTGAGCTTTCTATCGGTCTTACCCACATAGTACATCCTACAGATCACACAATACGCTAGGTAGACCACATGTTCAGACATACAATTGGCAACTACTCGAAAGGAAAACGTGTAATTACTCAACGGATGCACAAAACACCTCCAGTATCTATGAAGTCACAGATACTACACTGGTTACAAAGAAACATACCCATTATTCCATGATGTTCAAATACGGGTATTTAGAGGAAGTCATGCCATCGCAATGCACATTTACATAGACACAGTATGCACCCTGGTGATGCATTCAAGAATGTGATTAAGGGTCAAGCCATGAGGGTATCTCGCTATAACCCCTCTGACACTGGGTTCCATAGTGAGTTGGATGACCTACGCCAGAGATTTGGTGCCAGAGCCTATAATATTGGAGAGATTGAAAGTGAGATTAATGGACTTACTGACTTTAGGGATATAGCAGCTCCCTACCTTTCTGATTTGTTATCAGACTGGTAGTTCAATAGGGGATTTGGATAGGTTAGATGTGGTTAGCGTTCCCTTATTTTATACCAAAGATGTGGGATCCATTAAAGATATCATCAGGAAACATTGGGAGGTTCTGACAGTAGACCCGGATATTAGGGAGATTGTTGGAGATGCTCCACACTTTGTATATAAGAATAAGCCAAATTTAAAGAGGCTATTGTGTCATCCCAGGACAAGTTTTGGGTCTGAACATCATGGAATAATGGATACGTTTCCCTGTAGCAGCAGGTTCAAATAGAGGTAAGGTTAGTTTTTCTAAAACATAATTCAAGTCCCAGGCTGGCGTGGGAGGCCTTTTGGGAGGTCTGATATTAGAAGCTCCTCTGAGGAATTGTTTAATCAAAGGATGTGAGAAGAATCAAAATGAGTTGAAATGGCTGAGGCATGGATTTTAATAGAAGAGAAGGACAGACCACTATTGAGTAACTCGGCTAGGTAGTCCAAGATAAGGGGGATGGAAGGATGTCATGTGCTGGCCCCTCTGGACTGGCTCTAGGTGTAGAATCTTTCCCATTACCCTGCGTAAGATTTTCTGGTGCTGGGCCTTCTGGCTTCTATGATAATGTCCAGCACCTGCTTACTTAACAGGGACCCCTTGTTTGCTTTTAAAGTATTAGCCATGCTGAAAGATTGAGAGTCTGCAAGTCTGAGTGCAGCAGTACCCCCCCAACCTGGGTCAACTGGTATGAGATCTGGGAGGGCTGTAAATAAGGCTGCGGAGTACCTTAGGAATAAGAGGCAGAGGAGGGAAAGCATACACAAAGAGGGAGTTCTAGGGGAAGGTCAAGGCATCCACCTTCCACGCTAGGTGGTGATACTCCCTGGTACATAATTGTTTCAGCTGGTGGTTGAGGTGCAAAGCAGAGAGATCCACCACTCCTGAGTGATTTGCAGAAAGATTTTTCTGGGGAGCTGCCATTCGCGGGGGTCTGCCAGGGTGTTGTTGACCCCTGGTAGGTATTGGGCAATTAGATGTAGACCCATGAAGGTGGCTGTCAGCTAGAGGTTCATGGCTAGCCTGCACAGAGGGTAAGATTGGGCCCCCTTTGTTTGTTGATGTACCACATTACTGTGGTGGTGTCTGTTTTATAAAGAGAAAATCTGGCCTGAGATGGGGTTTGAAGGATGTCAGAGCCTTTTGTACTGCCATCATTTCTTTCTGACTGATGTATAAGAGAAGGTGCTGGGCATTCCAAAGGCCTTGGGTGCACCTGCCTGCTAGGTGAGTGCCCAAAGCAATGTCTGAGGCGTTGGTGGGGACAGTCGGGCTGGTAGGGTGGAGGATGAAGGGAAGACCCTTGTTCTTGGCACAGGCCCGTGCCCACCAGAGAAACTCAAACCTTATATATGGGATCAGGGGGAGAGAGGTCTCTAGAGGCTGAGAGTGCTACCACCAAAGGTTCTTCAGATACCACTGAATTTTCCTCATGTGAAGCATGGCCAGAGGAATTAGGATGTACGATGCCATGTACCCCAGGGCTTGCAGGAACTTCCACGCAGTGAGGTGACTTCTGGAAGCCAGCTGGATAAAGTAGAGAGGCAGGAAGCTCTGCTTTTCTGGGGATAGGAAGGTCATTTTGGATGCTGTGTCCAGCAGTGTTACCAAGAAAATGTTCTTGGAAGGTGTTTGTTGTGATTTCTTCTCATTGATGGTGAACCCTAGGGAAATTAGGGGGGTTTTGACAAAGAGAAGGTCCTGGAACAGCTTTTCTTTGCACCCTGCCTGAATGAGTCAGTCGTCCAGATAAGGGTAAAGCTGTATATTTCTCTCTGGCCAGGGCTAAGCATTTGGTGAATACTATGGGTGCAGTAGATAAGCCAAAGGGTAGCGCAGAGAATTGAAAGTGTTGTGAGCCTGCTTTGAAGCACAGGAATTTCCTGCAGGATTCCCTTATGGGGATGTGGAGGTAGGCATCTTTTAGGTCTAGAATCACTAGCCAGGCATTTTCTGTCAGCATAGGCAGTAGCTACTGCAAAGTTAGCATTTTGAATCTGGGGACCACCAGAATGGAAAGATCCAGGATGGGGCGCCAAGTGCCCTCTTTTCTGGGAACAAGGAATAGTCTGGAATAAAAGCCTTTGCCTGTTTGATCTGAGGTGACAGGTTCTACTGTCCCCTGGGATATGAGCATTTGGACCTGTTTCAGTGCCTCTGCCCACTGATTTGGAAGTATGTCTGGGCACATTCTTGGAATTGGGAGTTCGCTGAAAGAGAATTTGTATCCCTGAAAAATTATCTGTAAGACCCACTGGTTCTTTGTTACAGAAAGCCAATTTTCTTTGCAGAGGGAGAGCCTTCCTCCTAGCTTTTGGTGAATGAAAGGCAGGCAGAGGGTGGACAGAGAATCATTGGGAGTTTTTACCATAGAAGGGTGGCTTAGAACTCCCTGCCCTTGGGGCAGAAGTGGTCCATTGTTCGCTTCTCTGCTGGCCCTGGGATAGGGGCCTGGATGGTCTGGCCCTGCGGGGCTTACCTTGGCCTTGTCTGCTACCTGCAGGGAAGGACCAGTGCTTAGAGGGAAAGTTCCTGCTGAACCTGAAAGAAAGCTTTTACTGTTTGCATAATTTTGCTTGGTCTTCTATCTTTTTAAGCATCTCTTCTGCTTTGACTCCAAACAAGCGGCCCTTATCCAGGGGTGCATCAATTAGTTTAGACTTGACATGATCAGGAGAGGTTGTTCCTTCATCCATGCAGGTCTCCTAATGACAGATCCTGACACTGCTACTCTGCTAGAGGCTTTTAGGGCATCATATCCACAGTGTAATGAGTGTTTGGCCACTTGACAAGTAGAGTGCAGTAAATCTGCTAACTCTTTAGAATTGGCAGAGTCAGGAAAGGTTGAAATCTTTTGTTTTAATAGTTCCAAGGTGTGTTGTTAATATTTTAACATATGGAACTGACAGTTGAGTGCTCTGATAGCTAAGGTTGCAAATGTGTATGTTTTCTACCCTATCTGTCCAGAGCTCTGGAATCCTTGTCAGAAGGAATAGGATTCTTGGCAGAACTAGTCTTACCTCCTTTGGGTCCCTGTGTAATGACCTCTGGGTCTGCAGCAGGATTCCTGTACAGGTATTTGTGAGAATCCGGTACCCTGTAATACCGGGTCAGGTTTACTGGGAGCAGGTGGAAGGGTGTCAGGGGCTAAGCAGGATTCATGGAAAACATCATCCACCACTTCTAAAATAAAGGAGATGGCCAGGGGTCTGTGCTGGGGCAGGTCCAGAAACTCTAAGTCTTTTCTTAGACTGAGGGAAATCCTGAGATTCCCATTGGAAATGTTCCCTGAGGGTGTGAAGGGTTTCCCCAAAGGAAAGGTCTTCTGGAGGGGCCGGCAGAAGGATGGATTTCTCTGCATCTGAATCCTCATAAGCAGTCAGAGGTGGTTGTTCCTCTTCAAAATCTGAATAGCCAGATTTCTCAGAATCCAGTTCTGGGATAATTTCTGGAGAAGGGTGTTTTTCCTTTTAGGAGTTGTGGCCTGATTAGCCCTGATAAGGGAGATGAGATCCTCAGTCATTTTAAGCATTTCTGCTTGGGGTGGCAGGGGCAAGATGGTGGCTAGAAGCAGATTTTCTAGGAGTGGCCTGGCTTCTAGGCCTAAGAGTATCAGTTGGTCTAAGAGAAATGGTAGTCAGTGGAGAAGACATCGTTTTTTGTCTAGATTCGGTAGTGTGAAAGGCCTCCTTGGAAGCAGATACCTGCGTTGCGGCTCCAGACACAACCGAGGCAGACACAGCCAAAGCCTCGGAAGACGAAGAAGATTTCTGCGGCATACCGGACTCCAAAAGGGTCTCAGTAGAGGCCTGCGTAGATATCAGATTGGGCATTAGGGGCTGCGAAAGCACCTCACTGAATTCCTGAGAACTGATGATATGCTTAGCGGTAGAGTCATCGGAAGACTTAGCCTTGTATGGTCTGTATCTTTATCTCTGCGTTTTTTCAGAATATCCACACATCGATGGTTGACGGACACCATTTTGGAATGCAAAGACGGAACACAAAAATGCCTGTCTACAATAAGAGCTCTGCAGCGAATGGTTCTCGTGTTCAAGAGGGCATAGAACCGGCAACGGGGGATGTCGTGATCTGGGCCTAAACAAGTGATACAGTAAGAATAAAAGTCTCAGTGTGAGATCTGCTTTCCACAGGCGAGACAATTGTTAACTTTTTCAGACATCGGTTAGTGCAAGAAAAAAGGGTCCCCAATGGGGTACATAACTTTAGACGTTTTCAGCTTAAATTCAAATTCTGGTAGCGACCGGCCAGCACTCTTGTGAACTGCTTCTGCTACAGGCTCCACGGCAAGAAAGACCAATGTAATGACGTCGGCTGCCTTGCTTTACAGCACTGATTACCTGACGTCAGACTACAGGTGACAGCAGCAGACGCATAAAAACACTGACTCTGTATTCGGGCTGGCTGAGGGCTACCACAGCAGAGATAACCCACAGGTGATGACTGCAACAGTGAAACACGAAGAACATCTACGGATATCTTATATAGATTAGAAAGTTTTCCTGAACTCTGTCTTCAAGTAAGAGCATCTATAATAACTACCTGAAATCAAATCAATTAAATAAATAAATACTATATAACCTGTAGTGGGTACTATGACAAAGAGAAGGTTCATCTAGTTTACACATTACAGAAATCCATGTTTCTCTTCTGGACACTATACACAGTTTGCAATTAATGCTTCATTTACCATGTCATTACCATGTTATTAACTAAAAGTACAAACTGTTTTGATAAATGAAATAGAATTCAACACGTAATCCATCAGGTCCTGGGACTTCATATTTAGTACAGTTTAAAAAATTATCCATTTTCTTCTTCTGAGACTGGTTGCGAACAAATTCCAAGATTGTTACAAGCAAGCTTGTGCAGAATAAGTTCTTGGTAAAAGAGAGCGGATGGTGCTATTATTTTAAAAAACTTGAAGATTCCCATACAGATTTACAATGGCGTGCAAAATACAATAAAGATTTTTGAGATACTACAGCTCCTGGCACACAGGAGAAAAATCCATAACTATGATCCAGATGACAGGAGTTTAAACAACAGAGCATGTGCTGTAGAAGCCCAACTTTGGTGAAGGCAGTTACCTGCTTTGGGAAGGAGGGTAGGAATGGGAGCATGATCTGATGAGATATGACACCTACCACAGGCTGGGTGTGACATCAAGGCAGTATATAAGTGTGAAGAATGGTGCCCACTGAACAGTATATGTACTGCCGCTGAGGGGCTTTGGGTGCTGAAGTGCACGCATGTCTGGACCGAGCACTGTGGGAGTTCAGCGTCCTCAATGCTGCTGTGAGGAGTAACTGAGGTAAGGCTAAGCAGAAAATTCTAAAGGATGTCTGTGTGACAGTGCAAATGGGGAGATGCCAATCATCAGGCAAACAGGAGAAAAAGCCCTAAAATATTACAAGGTGTCTAAAGAAAAGGAGTTTACCTTTTAAAATGAAATACTACACAATATTCTGTCACAGCCAAAAATTGCAGATATTGTGTGCCTAGGCTCAACTTCAAAATATTTTTTGTTTCTGGCAAAGCAATGTCACTGCTGTTTAAAAATGTGATCTGTAGCAATGCTTGCTTGCTTTGTGTATTACAGCTACTTGAAAATTCCCATATGTTGTTTTTAATACTGACCAGACCTTTAACCCTGCATAGGTTGAGTGAGGGATGTAGCCCCTGACTACAGTCCAGGTCACCCAAGTCTGTATAAACTTGCCATAACTGCAGAAATGTGCATATGTTCACTGCTGCGGTAATGCTAACGTATGGGACATGAATCCAAACTGATTACAAAAAACATCGGTGGATACCATGGAGCCTAGTATGGTGAAGAACTACCTGGTCAGTAGGACTGACCATGCTTTGCGAAGAAGCCATTTTTGTTTGGTGCAGGTTGGTCTTTTGTTCATTGAGGGAAAAGTCCAATTTGTTTGCACAATCCACAGTATACTCCAGTGTGCCCTGCATCTCTAGCTGGGTCTGCATCTGTGTCAGAAAATTATCCCAGTAGGAGTAAATAAGGATGCCCTTTGTCTTGCTATGGATATTTAGTTATTTAATTATATTTGTTAACTGTGATAGCAGTTCTGACTCACACAGATAGGAATACCGGGTGGTTAAACGACTTTGCCAGAGTCTTACAGTTAGATACAGTTAGGCAAATGGAGGATGAAGGAATCAAATCCTGGACCTCAGAAGTAGCTTGTCAACAGCTCAGAGCTTTAACTCTCTACATTAAGTGACACTATTGGGGCTGACATTTTATAAAACTCCTGCCAAAGCAGCTACACCAAATGGCAAGGAGGTAAGTTGAAAGTGAGTTCTGATGCCACCAAACCGCAGACACTATTCAGGACATGGAAGGTAGGCTTCTTTGAGGTCTAGTGGTACTAGGATATTCTAAGGGCCTAGGAGATGTAAGCAAGGCCTGCAGAGTTGATATCCCAAACTGTGAAATCTTTTGAAACTTGTTAATTCTTGACAAATCTAGTACAGTTCTCTGGGATCCATCCTTTCCAGGTAGAACAGCCTTCAATAGAACTGTTCTGTCTACTGACCAGAAGAGACAACTGTATGGTTATCTTTGTCAATATTTCTGTTGGAACAGGGTCCATGAGGTATTTCTGGGGCTTTTGGGACTGCTAGTAGGCATGCATTTTTCTTTTCCTTTTATTTTTTTTTTTGTGCGTGTGTGGTCTGACTAGTACCTGAAGTATGTAAACTTTAAATACAACCATGCAAATCTCTGAAAATAAAAGATGCTTACCGGTCAGGGGATAAACCCAACCACAAGACCCATCAAGGGGATATTATAATGTCAAATCTTATTAATTCGCTGAGTACATACATATTATACCAACTTTGTGGGTTTGTGCAATGGGTAGCTGCTGAGAAGAATCCCAGGCAATGAAAACTAAACCTCAAGGGTAGCCAGGGATAGAGAATGAATAAAAGGCAAATGTTTAGGAAGCTATTTTTTTTTTTTTTTTTTAACACAAAGTTGTTAAAAGCTGCCCGACTTCTAACTAATAATGCTTGGTTGAGGTATGAATCGACAACCAAGTGATTTCAAGATAAATGTTCACAACAAACATGTTTTTTAGGCAAGTGCTTGAAACATCACTATCCTTTGTGGAGTGGGTCTTTACAGCAATTTCAAATGGGTGATTGGCCAGCTGAAGGCAAAATGCAATCCTATTTGCAATTCATACAGAAAATATTTTCTCTGCAAACACAAACTCCTCCTCTACAGCAAAGGAGGTGAAATTGTTCTAAACTCCATACATCCTTTTTCAGGTCAATAAAGGGAGGCTTTGCACAGCCATAACATAAAGCCCACCCCCCACCAAAGTTTGTTCTCCAAGCAAAAAAGCAGGAAGATAAATGGAGTGTTTTTTTGACAGCACTTTCATGAGGAAATTAGGAGTAATTCTAAAGAGCACCTTTTCCTTGTAAAAGACCATGTATACTTCCATAAAGATGAGAACCTGAAGCTTTCAGATACTATGCACAGAAAGAATGACTACCAAGAAAAAACTTCCCTAAAAGAAAAAACTGAGAGCTGCAAAAATGGAAGACTTGAAGAAGGAATGGACAAGTCTGGCAGTCGAAGTTAAAGCCTCAAAAATTAGAACAGTTCCTCAAACATTGAGCAGAGATGCACAGGAAGTATGTACTTAAAATAACACTGGATTCTTGGTTATCCCCTACTCCATCCATCTCAACTGGCGGGTATATCTGCCAGCTGGTAAATCTGACCATCAGCTTCATCTTCTCCAGAGCTTGAGCTGCCTCCTTTTTCGTATGATGCACCTAATATTCCCCTCCCCCATAGCTCTCTGAGTTTACAGCCTAAATCACAAAAGGGACTGAAAGGAAGAAAGAAATGTGCAACTTTAGGTTGGGGCAGGCTTCAGATTAGGTGTACCAGGAATATGCAGAGATATGGAAATATGAGAATTTGGAGGAGGAATGGCAGGTAGGATGTTGAGGTGGAATGACAGCCAGGATTATGAATGGTAAGTACATAACCTTCTTATCTTCAGTTATCCTGTCTATCCACCCTGACTGATGGGACAGAATCTCTACCTACCAAACACCATGGGTACTAACATGACAGGATACCTTTGAAGACCATAGTTCCAAATGAGCATTTCAACCTAGAAATCAAATCCAGCTTGCAATGCTTAATGTATCTGTTACTGTAGATGTTTGACATCTACTTCTCTGAAGTTCAAGCCAGCACAAAGGGACTCTGGCTGACCAAGTTCGCAGATGGTCCCAAACTGGGAGCCATTATTGATTCTTCAATGTAGACATTCTACAAAAAGGCCTCGATGACACCAATGTCTGGTGCCAGAACCATGGCCTTAAGCTCAATGCCAAAAAGTGCACTGTCATTCCCTTTGGGCAAAATTTGGTGCCCATGAACTACCACATAGGCAGTAGTCCACTAAACACCGAAGGTGTGATAAGAGACCTGGGGATACAGATCGACAGCAACCTCTCCTTTGATAACCACAATGCCACTGTAGTCAGAAAGTCCTTTTATGTGGCACATCTCATTACAAAAGGTTTCTCATCCAGGAAGAAAGAGGCCATAATCCCTCTCTACTCATCCCACATTAGACCTACTATAGAATACAATGCCCCATTTGGTATGTATCTCACTAGACACCTACAACTGTAAAGGCCACAAAAATACCTCACTAAGAGGATCTTAGGCCTTAGACACATGCCCTATACAGACAGACTCAAAGAACTCCAGCTATACTCTGTCTCTTATTGCCTACTTAGAGGTGATCTGTGCTTGACCTACAAAGCCATGTCTGACCCAAAGCTGCTAGATATGCTACACCTAAAGAAATCCCAATCCCTCAATGCCACATGGTCCAGGGACCTAAACCTCATTACCACAATAAACAGAACATGTTGGAGGGACAGGTTCCTAACCCAGAGATATCCCATACTCTTGGAACAAACTTCCCATTCACGTCAAACAGAGCACTTCACTGGCTCTCTAAGAGAAATCTTGACGAGTGGATGGGCAATAGGAAGTTCACCCCGGGGATCACTTCAGTGGCCTTGCTTGACAGGAGCACTGGGAACTAACTCTGGGCGGCATGATGCCAGGGAATCTTCTTGGGCTAGGCTTATATAGGCTCTAAGGCCGTTAGCCTAGTACACACCTATGAACCTATCAGCAGCTCAAATATTGTCCATGGTGGAATTTCTAAAAAAGATTATGTTTTTGAGAATGCGCCTTAGGGTTAGACAATAAAGTTTTGTTGCTAGCATGGTATATGAAAAGTATGCAGTTGGACAAAATGACCTTGGATAGTTCTGACCCATTTTGGAGGAGTAAGAATCAACAAATTGGCTCTCTTTTCTAAAACTTTTCATGTAGTCCAAGTAGAAACATAACTGCCTGACATCAATGGTGTGCTGCAAAAGTACTCAGCATTATTGGTATGGTTTGGAAAAAGGTTTATTTAGGGTACATTCAGAAGCAATCTGGGGTTCAAAGGAAGTGTTGGTACTGAGGCAAACCATATCCCTGTGGAAGACCAAGTATGGAAGTTGTAATGAGAGAGCATGCAGCTTTGACATTCATCTGGCTAAAGTGATAGCCACTAACAACAAGGTCTTCCAATAAACAAAGTCAGATGAAGATGTTGGCTCAAAAGGTGGATACATCAAAGCCACTAAATTAACAGTTAAGATCCCAGGGGGTTGCATGTTTTAACTAGTAGTCTCTGCAGAAAAGCAACTTGGAGGAAGGCCTTGCAGATCTTCCAAGAGGCTAAGGATAGCATATTAAAACCTTCGTGAAAATCTGAAATACCTGCTAAAAGGACCATAATGGTAGAGTAGCTAGAGCCACCATCAAAGAGAATGTCCAGAAACAGTAATACTGAAGAAACTATGGTACAGAAAGGGTCCAAATCTCTGCTGAAAGGCCCAAATGGAAAATCTCTTCCACTTGTTCCTATAAACCCTGCACAGAACTTTTCTGAGAAACAGAAAGAATCTCAAATGCTTTAAGAGGGAATGCAAGATTCCTGACCTTTAACGGAAGGTAAAAACCAAGTGGTCAATCTGAGGGACCAAATGTCTGGATGAGGCTCACCAGACAAGTAAGACAGGGGATTTGTCTTGGGCTCTAGAAGCCAAGATTTCATACAAGCATTGGGAAGCAGATTTGCTTTTGCCAACAGAGGGCTATGAGGATGAATAAGGCCTTGCACAAGGATACTTTCTGAAAGAATTCTGTCATTAAGAGCAACTGAAGAAAAGGGTACAGAGTCCAGGAGACCACTGATGGGCTAGGGCATCCCTTGGTGAATGTATTTGAGGAGGGATTATGGCAAAGTAGCTGCTGTATTTGGTATTAGATGAAGAAGGAAAAAAAAATAGAAGCACAGCACGCCCCAACATTAGAATATCATTTCTGCTACTGACAGGTTGAAGGATCACTCATGAGGCATCAGAATACACCTTTTGAGCCTGTCCGCCAAGTAGCAATGCACATTACAGGATGGACGGCCATCAGAAAGGTCTGTGAAGACATCGCCCAATGCCATACTCTCATGGTGTCTTGGCACAAGGGGTAAGATTGGGTACCTCCCTGCATGGTGTTATACCATATTATCGAAGTGTTTTCTGCGATATAAACTACCCCTGATGAAGGTAGTCCAGAATGGCCTGTAATGCCAGGACTGCCCTCATCTCCAGGATATTAATGTGAAGGTTAGCCTCTTGCTGTTTCCACATCCCCCGAACTGTTCTCTTCTCAAAATATTCCTCAATCTCAGGGAGGAGGTGTCCATGGTCACTGTGGCCTTTGGAAGGGGCTGGATGAATGGTCTCCTCATTGCAACAATGGAAGACTGGATTCCCTAGTCCAGATGTCATCTTCAAATGGAAGAAAGACATCACTTTGCTCATTGTGTCCAACAACTAAGACCACTGCACATTCAGAGTCCCTTGTAACACCCTCCTGTTAAACCTTGTGTGGGGAACTGGAAGGATGTGTATAGGACAAGTGAAGTGGCTGGAGATTGGGGAAGATGAGCTTTCAAAGTCAAGGATCTTAAAGATATCAGTCTGTCTGTCGATCTGCTATGAGCTTCACAAACTGCATACTTGTGTCCAGATGGAAACCTATGAAGACTATGGTGTGGGATTACTCCAACTGAGATTTTTTGGTACTGGCAGAGATGCCCAAGGGCAGACACAAATGAAGCAAACAGTTCTTGCCAACAAAAGAGACTCGCTTGTTATGGCAACAAGAAGCCAATCATCTAGGTATGGGAAAATTTGAATCAATTTGAGCCAGCTGTGGGCTGCTAAAATATTCATGAAGTAGGTGCTGTGGTGAGATGAAAGAGTAGCACCCAGAATAGATATGACTGGCTCTCAACTGGAAACAGAGATATCTCCTGAACACTTTAGTAATTTTTATGAGAATACAAGCATTTTGAAAGTTTATCAAATACATACAATCCCCTTCTTGTAAAAAAAAAAAAAAAGGAATACAGTTTGCTCAGTGACCAACAGGAATTGTCTTTTTTACATAATGCTTAGGGATGCTTAAATGTAAAACGTGTCTGAGATCCTTCTGATCTTTGGAAACTAAAAAGAATTCAGAATAGACAATGGACTCTCTGGTCTGATGGGACCTCGTGTAAGTCTAGTTTTCACAGCAGTTGTGCAGTATCCCTTGCAGCTGCTCTCCTCTGCTGGGGTGATATATCTGGAAATGGGATGACATCTCTGGAATTCTGGAGAATGGAATTACACAGCTTCTGGATATTATGCTCCCTACCCAGTAGTCTGATGTCATGGCCATCCAGGAGTGCAGGCAAAGAGACTGCTGGCCCCCCTGAATGCCTCCAGAGTGCACACATCAAGTAGATGTTCTTGGATACTGAGGATGTCTCTCTGAAGAAGTGCTTCTGAAGACCAGGTTTTGCAGACCACCTCTGCCTCTGGAGTGATGTTCATGAATAAGGCCCCTCTGCCATGGTTGTTCTGTCTGAAGAGTCACTGAAAAGGAAATGGGAGTTTTTTTTTTTAAACCACAGTGCTTTAGACTCCTTCTGGTTCCTGGAAACAGATATTTTAAGGGTCCTGAAATACGCTCCTATCTGCTGCACTATGAATCAGCCTTATGAAGAGGTTGACAATGGTGAGCACAGTTGCCGCCTATAATTAGAGCTGCTTGTGAATTTCTGAAGTGGCA
Source organism: Protopterus annectens (assembly GCF_019279795.1). Taxonomy (NCBI): domain Eukaryota; kingdom Metazoa; phylum Chordata; order Ceratodontiformes; family Protopteridae; genus Protopterus; species Protopterus annectens. Next base: position 1,358,034,448 of record NC_056737.1, read on the forward strand.
AGTTTTCAGAAGCAATCTACTGTTTGCTCTGCTATGTCTCATTGGACCTTATTCATATGCATGAGGTAGTTTTGTGCTCAGGGTGAGAAGGTTCCCAAGATGTAAATTCACCTCCCCAGGAGGTCCATCATCTTGGACTACTTGTTAGGAGGATGGATTCCCAAATTCTCTTTGGAAAGTTCACATTGGGCAGCAGCAGCCACAATAATGCAGTCCACCAGAGGACCTTTGCTGTAGTGTGGTCTGTTTTTAAAGAGGTCTACACATTTTATCTGGATTCCTTCGTATACATTCAGTCACATCTTGCTCCTGCCATGCCCTCTCTGCTACCAGGTCCACAGGTTTGTAGATAATTACTAGGCTAATAACCCTGGAGGGGGCCTTTTTAAGCTTAGCCTCTCTTCTTAATTACATCCATCAGGTTGATACCCCATGGTTCTTTTATGTGGTATTTATAGACTTGGGCATAGGTGGTCAAGTATTTACAGGCTGCCTCTACCTACTAGAAACAGGTGTCCAGGGGTAAATTTCCGATTTTCCCATCCAATGGTCCAAATTATGCTTGAATTAAGTTAGGGAAGAGATCTGCTTGACATGGATGGGAAGCCTGTTCAGAGACATGGTAGTCTCTGAGACACATACTTGTCCCTCCAGCATGTCCTATTTATGTAGCAAGCAAGGTCCCTAGATCAGGTTCATAGGAGTTCACTAGGTGAATGACCACAAGGCCCTTTTTAAGCCTAGCCATGCATTCCACATCTCTGACAAGTTCTGGTACTCTTGTTAAGTGTAAGCAGGGGCTTGGGAGATGAACAATTTATAGGCTGCCTGTGTCCATTACAGATGCAGGTGCCAAACCAGGGATGAATTTTCTGTTACCCATCCAATTGTCCAAGTTACACTTGAAATGGGCTAGGGAGGAACTCTGCTTCACATGGATGGGGAGCTTGTTCCAGAGAAGGCGTAGTCTCTGGAATACATACCTGTCTCTCCAGCAGGTCATATTTATATCAGGGGCAAAGTTTATGTCTTTAAAATGGGTAATTCTGGTGCTATTTTTGTGGATATACAAGAGGTTCACAATAGTGAGGTCTGACCATGCCTTGTATGTTAGGCATAGATCTCCCCTCAATAGCCTGTAGGAGACAGAATGCAGGGACAGGGATAGGGCCTTGATGCAGTCTGCACAGGACATGCTACTTACAACCCTGTATTCTTTTAGTGTGGAACCTCTATGGACATTCCAGTTGTTGGATATGCCTGGTTAGGTACATACCAAATGGGGCATGTTATTCAGTGATAGGTCTGATTAATGCAGAATACCGTGGAACCATGACTTCCTTGGACCTAGATGCCATACATTTGTTTATACGATGCACAGTGTACAGTGATTTCCTCACTACTGTAGACACGTGATGGTCAAAGGCGAGATTACTATCTGTGTCCCCAGGTCCCTGACCACTGGGTCAGCTCTTAGGGGTGTGTTGTCAATATGATAGTTACTAGGGATGGATGACTTCCCAAAAGGTACTATTATGCATTTCTCACCATTTAAGTTTAGTCCATGGCTCTGACACCAGTTATTTATCTGTGTCAGCCCTTCCTGGAGAAAGTACAGTTGAGTAAAATCTTACCATAATGCTAGATGTCCTTCTCTTTATTGCTGCAGTAATTCTTAGAATAGGGATCCCCTGCAAAGGGCGGCCTGATGTCTGGCCAGTATACCATAGCCTTTAGGCTGCTAAGTGTATGCTGTAAGTCACACGTATGCTCCTCACATACAGCTTAGAGCATAAAGGTGATGCCTGGACATACCATCCTCAGAAATGACATCCCCAGCAGGAATGTCAGTCCAAGGAGTAGAGAGGTACCAGGCACATCCAGAAGGGAAAAGAACCAGAGGGAGGAAGGAGGGAGGGAGTGAATATTACAACAGTGAAAAGAAGGACATCAATTGTTATGGCAACATTTTACACAACTGTATTATGTCCTATTTCACTGTTGCAGTACTCCTTACGATAGGGAGGGTGTAAAACCTCATGAAGAAGACAGGGAAGAGGAAAGACCAGGAGAGCCCTCTAGGAACCCATGAAGGATGGCCCTAGCAAGACCACCTCTAGCCTAGGATATCACATCCAACTTACATTGCTTAGTAAAAGTATAAAGTTAGATAAAGTCCTTGAAAAAGCACCAAAGGATGCCACAGTCCTAAAAGGATGAGCCTTAACCGAAGAAGGAAGGATTGCGCCATAAAAAAATAAGAAATGGCTTTAGAAATCCAAGAATAAATAGTTTGCTTGGAAACAGCCAATTCCAAAGATCTAAGATGAAAGGAAACAAAAAGTAGATCAGTTTTTTATGCAAGCGGACTTTTTTTATTAATCAAATAGAAGCTCTGATGTTTTAGTTTGACTAGCTAACAAGTCCGTGTTAAGCGCTGATATTGAGGGTGTTTTATGCAAGCGGACTTTTTTTTTTATTAATCAAATAGAAGCTCTGACTTGTTTAACTTGACTAGCCGACAAGGGCAATGTATTTCCGATATTAATTGTAATGTCTGTTTATTACAAGTGCATTCTTTGAGTTATTAGGGGCACTGAATTTAGCAATTCTGTGCCTACAAGTGCATTGTATTTTCATTTTTTATCGAGTGTTTGTTTCACGTGCATTCAATGAGTTATTAGGGGCACTGGATTTAACAATTCTGAGCCTACAAGTGCATTGTATTTTCATTTTTTATTCGAGTGTTTGTTTCAAGTGCATTCATTGCAGTCAACAGGGGCACTGAATTTAATAATTCTGTGCTTACAAGGGACTGTATTTCCATTTTCTATAGAGTGTCTGTTTGTTACAAGTGCAATCCCGAGTTAACAGGGGCACTGAATGTAACTGTGGTTCTCCTACTCTGTATTACTAATTCTCCCTCACATCTTCCCTCATTTATCCTTATTTCACAACTGTTTCTTCCTCTACGCTTACTCTACCCTTTGTCTAACACAATAGAGGTTGCACCCTCTTCCTGCCTATCTTCCAAATTCTGCTCTTGGTAATTTCTTTATTTCTTGACTCACGCTGGGACTATTCCCTTTCACACTAAACGCTCCTCTCACTATTCCTATCCTACACACAATCCTCCTCACTATTCCTATCCTACACACGATCCTCCTCCTAGTTTCCCTGCTGTACTAAGGCTTTTTTTTTGTTTCTCCTCTCCTTACAGCTGTAACCACGGGTGTCCCCCTGTACTATTCCTACATATAAGGTAGTACTTTTGGTCAGGAATACCTCCGGTCATAGAGAGGACGTCTGAAGATACCCTGCTCCCAGGCATACCAAAGACCTCCAAAGTGAAAAAGGCACAACTGAAATCATACTGGGACAACTCAGTGTATGTAGTTATAAGGGCAATAGTATAACAGTATTATACTATTATCCAGCATCCTACCAGTGTATGTGATAGCAGCCTGCCGCAAGCCCCTGAATCCATAGTTATCCCGTTTGCTCCTAGTAACCCCATAAAGCACAACAGGTGTGGCAGTATACTAGTGCAGGAAATCACCCCCTCTTCGTCACCAGGTGGCAGTTTCTTACCAGACAAAGTCCTGCTAAAACCCACTCATATTACACCTGAAGGCTTACAAATTAGGATTCATCTCTGCCCCTAACAGATGTTTTCCTACTTAACAACTTCTCTTTCCCCCTAGCTTTTGTTTTTCCTTATCTGTTAGGACTACAATAGTTCCTGACCACACTACTAGTTCAGGAGCCACAACAGTTACAATCCCTTCCCGTAGCTGTACCTGCAGTTGCAGTCCTGCTCCCTGATTGTTTCTCCTGAGCCACCTCACCTCTCGGCTCTAATTCTTACCCTCACCACACTAACATTCACCACATCCACACCCACTAGCATACCACTAAACAATGCATTCCACACAACACATTCTTACCCACTCACACACAAACACAAATATTTCACAGTCTGCTCCACACTATTTAGAGACAGCCCATTATTATATATATATAAATCCCCTACCACTCACAATATCAAAAAACAAGCACAACCTAAAACACATATAGACCTAGCACATGCTTTAAAACTCAAACTAATCTACAAGAAATGTTTACTAATCTCAGGGGACATACACCCCAACCCAGGTCCATACAACAACATCATCTCACACAAACAAACATCAGACCTACTTATTATAAACCTAAACTCAAGAAGCATAACAAACAAACTGCATGACCTACATACATTCATAGCCCAACACTCCCCAGATTTACTAACTATTACTGAAACCTGGCTAAAACCCTCCATCCAGAATGAAGAAATTCTTCCATCAGGCTATAACATCCTAAGACTAGACAGAAATACTAAAAAGGGAGGTGGAGTTGCTATTCTATTTAAAAACACACTCAACCTCCAACCTCTACAAACCCCACTTCCCAAATTCCAAAATGCTGAAACATTAGGCTCAGTTCTATCACTAAACAACAAAAAGAGAATTAACATCCTTTGTAGTTATATCCCTCCAGGAAATAACTCAGCAACAATAGAAGAAATGTTACAATGGGCTACAACTAACCTACCACAAGAAACCATACTGTTAGGAGACCTAAATCTTGATTGGCAATCCTGCAACTCTAGCAATCCCACTAACCATATTAACTTATTGGTTTCTCTCAACTAATTCAAGAACCTACCAGAGAAGATAAAAATCCAAGAAACAATCAACTCTTGATTGGACTTTAGTTAATTTCCTAGTCAAAATTATCTCACGGGTTGTCTTCCAGACTCACTCAGTGATCACTACCCCACTTTCCTTCTTGGTAAAAATTAAACATAACCAAACCCATACTATATAAGGAAACTAGAAACGAGCACAAGGTAAATCCACAAACTCTCAATACATTATTACGACAATGTAATTGGCAGCCATTACATACTCTGGAACTAGACCAGGCAGTTAAACTATTCAATACTACTTTTATGAATGTTTTGAATACAATAGCCCCATTAGGAAACTTAGATCCAAGGTAAACTATGCTCCTTGGCTGACTAGGACCACAAAAGGCTTACTACAAGCCAGAGATAATGCCTGGAAGATCTGGAAAAGAACAATACTAGCTTAAATAGACAGAACTATCAACAACTTGTAATCAAGCCAAAAGGCAAACAAAGCTAGACAAACAAAGCTACTTCCTTCATCTCCAAAACAAACACTCTAAAACCCCAAAAATTCTGGCATGCTATTAACTCCTTCTAAAACCTGGTAAAACTACTACCCCAGCTCCCAACACAAATTCCACTACTGACAGCTTAGCCTCTCAATTTAACCATCATTTCATAGACTCTATTCTATCACTATCTACTCAGCTATCTAGCAATAACCCTACATCCACCCCACTAAGGACCATAGTAATATACCACCTTTCACCCTCTCCCATACCAACCTCCATAGTCAAAAGCTACTCTCAAAATTAAAACCTACCACTCTTGCAGCTGATGGCCTACCCACTAATTTCCTAAAACTAGCAGCTGAATCTCTAGCCTACCCTGTCTCAATTCTGATTAACCACTCCATAAAGAGGCTTATATCCCTCATCTATGGAAGGAATCACATATTATCCCCTACACAAAGGAGGTAACTCCTGAGATATCAAACTACCGCCCATTGCTATCCTATCCCCCCTGTCCAAAATTCTGGAAAAATGTATTCATACCCAAGTGATGCATTTCTTAACCTCACATAACATCCTCTCCTCAACCCAGCACGCTTCCGCCCAAACCACAGTACAACCACTGCTCTTCTGTCTTTCACCAACCAGGTTAACCACCTTAGAAATAACAACAACTTTCTATCTCCCATATTCTTAGATCTCGAAGGCATTTGACATGGTCTCACATAACCTACTACTTCACACACTAACATCATTATCCTTTGCCCCTCTACAACTGCTTGGTTTAGAAACTATCTCTGATAGGAAACAATCAGTCAAATGGCAAGGAACCCTATCACCCTTACTATCATCCACCATAGGCGTTCCACAAGGCTCAATACTAGGTCCATTACTATTCACTATTTTCACTAATAAACTACACACCTCCACACTGCATGCATCACTCATGCAATATGGATGACACCACATTAATCTGCTCAGCCCCATCCCTTACCACTCTTCAAAATCTTACCCAGGAATCCTTCAACGCCACGGAAAAATGGATTACTGATATCCAACTGATCCTTAACCCCAACAAGACAAAACTACTACTTTCTCCCCAACCAAATACAAACCCACACCCTCTTTTCACTATCACTTCCAAAAATGGCACCACAATCTCCCCTCCATCACACAAAACTCCTTGGCATTGAAATAGATAATGACCTCCACTTGATGTCCACATCTCCCAAACTATTAAGAAAGTACATAAAAATTAGGAACACTGTATAAACACAAACACTTCCTAACAGACCAAGCACGAATCACCTAGCCCAAACCCATCTTCTGTCTACACTACTGTATGCATCTCCTATCCTAACCTGCATTAAGAAAACAGACATGAACAAACTAGAATCATGTTACAATAAGATTGCAAAATTCGCCAATAACTCTGTTTTTCGTAGCCATCATTGTCTTGCCCTAAAAGAATTACAGTGGTTAGAACTTCCTCATTTAATTAGTTTCCACCAACTTGTCCTCACCTACAACATCCTAAAAAATCCCCACAAGACTCCAGCCTTGAACCAACTAGTTAAACAATACTCAGCAAACCGTCCACTCCGCTCATCCAACAAAACCCTGCTGCACATAACTCAAGCCAACAATACTGCAGGAAAAGCTCTATTTGCTCATACCATAGCAAAGACATGGAATAATCTCCCCCAGAATATCTCCTCAGCTCCATCTATCTCACTGTTCAAAAGATCACTTAAATCACACCTCCTGCATTCCTGGCTCTGTCCTTGCATCACATAAATGCTTTCCTGTTCTACCCAAATACTTCCGACCCACTCTATATCCTGCTTTCTATCTCTATACTACAGTACTAATTTCTCCTCAAAACTGATATACAGTGCCTTCCTGGGCTCATGCTCAGTCCTGCATCAGCAAAGTTTGTCTGATCATGCTATCATATGTGATATATCTGATGATTGTATTGATACAATGTAGTCCTTTCATTAGTTTTATACAATTCACTTCTTCATATTGTTTTTTATATCTTGTATTATAAATAATATCTAGTATTGTGTATATTTACCTCCAAACATGTAGCTGTATTAGTGGAGCTTTTCTCCCCGGGACTCCGCTGTAAATGGACCTCCGTCCAGTCGGACTTTCCCGGTTAACAAATGTAAAATAAATAAATAAATAAATAAATTTGCCAAATAAAATCTGTGTTGTCTATGCACATCCAAACTGTGCACAACATTCTAATGAGCAGATTGTGGAGAAGGGAAAAAAGTGGGCAAATGAATAAAATGATTAAGAGACAACTTGTACACCACTTTGAGCATAAAAGAATTAGTACAAAGAGACACCCTGTCCTTATGGAAAACTAAAAAAAGAAAAAAAAGGGCAGAACAGCGATAAGTCTTGAAGTTCAGACACCCATCTGGCAGAAGTAATGGCCAGCAAAAAAACAGTCTTCCAAGAAAGTACAGTTTTGTACCTACCATAAATGTAGATGTTCGAGTGGTAATACAGCTGCAGTCCAGGTTTCCCTCCCTCCTTCCCCTCTTGGGGTATTCTTTTATGGTGTATTTGCTTGCAACTACTGTTTTTTGATTATATTGCATTGCGTTATTACACAAATTTATGTATTGCCTTCCTTCTGGGGGCACCTGACATCTGGGGCAAGAAAAACTGAAGAAAATGGCGTCGGATGGTTCTTTTATACCCCTGGCGCTCTGATGTCAGGGAAGAAGCGACGACAACCGACGCCGGACCTAGACTTTGGAACCTGACGGCAGGAGAACCCATCTGTTATGACTGCAGCTGTATTAGCACTCGAACATCTATGTTCATCGTGCATACAGCTGCAGTCATAACAGATGGGTAGAATCCCAAAGCTAAGAAAGGGGTGGTAGGCACTAAGTGGAACTAGGAGGAGCCAGAATGCCCTGCAAGACTGCTGTGGCAAAGCCTGCTCTAGTTTTGGAGTATAATGGTAGGTGGTAGTGCTTGGAAAAGATATGCACAGAACTCCAAGTGGCTGCTTCCAATATATCCTTGGTAGGAACTCCTCTGAGGAAAGCTGCAGAGGTAGCTGTGGCCCTTGTGGAGTGAGATCTGATGCCTGCAGGTACAGTCTTACCATGAAAAGAGTAACAAAAGCGTATGCATAGGGCTATCCATTTTGAGATTGTCTGTTTGGAAATTGGTTTCCCTTGAGCTCCTACAGCATAGGACACAAAGAGCTGTTCTGATTTTCTGAAAGGCTTTTTTCTGTCCAAATAATAACGCAGCTGTCTGTGGATGTCCAAGGAATGTAGTAGTCTCTCCCCTTTGTTTTGAGGATTAGGGTAAAAGGTAGGTAAGTGTATAGCCTGATTCAAAGCTACCCTGGATACCACCTTTGGCATAAAGGACGGGTTGGTTCGTAAGGAAACTCTGTCCTGATGGAAGATGATAAAAGGCTGCACAGCCATGAGGGCTTGTAGTTCCGATACCCTACGAGCTGAGGTGATAGCCAGAAGGAAAGCTCTTTTCCAGGACAAATATTGCAAATCTGTTGAGGCAGCTGGCTCAAAAGGAGGCAGAGTCAGCTTTTCTAGTATGAAATTGAGATCCCAAGCAGGTATTGGGTGTTTCCTTGGGGGTTTTATATTCTTTGCCCCTCTGAGGAACTGTCAAGGGGGGGGTGAGAGAATAAAGGTGGATCAGTGTTGTATTCTGCAGAAATGGCTGAGGCATGGATTTTGATGGAGGAGAATGAAAGTCCACTGCTTAGCAGCTCAGCTAGATACTGTAATATTTGAGGCAAATTCAGTTTTCCAGGATCCTGGCCCTTTTTCTCATTCCAGGCACAAAACCGTTTCCATTTTGCGGAGTAAGCTTTTCTGGTAGATGGCCTTCTGGCCTCCAAAATGACATCCTGCACCTCCTTGGAGAGTAGGGTCTGTTGTGATGTTAAGGAATCTTCCATGCGGCCAGATTTAGTGTTTTCAGCTGACTGTGAAGAGTTTTGAAGCTGTGCTGAGTCAGAAGAAGGAGACATTCGAGGTAGGGTCCATGGAGGAGAATGCATCAGGCTCCTCAGGAGTGGGTACCAGTGCTGTCTTGGCCAGTCTGGAGCAATGAGAATCATCTTTGGTCTGTCTACTCTGGTTTTTAGTAGAACTTTGGGCAGTAGAGGTAGAGGTGGAAAGGCATAAACTGTCATTGTTGTCCAAATGAAAGAGAGAGCGTCCACTCTCCAGGCCTGTGGATGGAAAGTCCTTGAGCAGAATTTTGTCAATTGGTGATTTTTGTGGGAGGCAAAGAGATCTATGTCTGGCCTTCCCCATGCTTGAATTATCTCTGTAAAAACTTGAGGATGCAACTTCCATTCGTGTGGATCTGTCATATTCCTGCTTAGGTTGTCTGCCAGCATGTTTTCCTTGCCTGGCAAGTACTGTGCTTGAAGTTCGATTTGTAATTCCAGGGCCATGTCCCAAAGTGACATGGCCAGCCTGCACAGGGGGTATGAATGTACCACATTACTGTGGTGTTGTCTGTCCTTATCAATAGTTGACCTGGATGCAGAAGGTCTTTGAAAGCTGTAATAGCATTTGTTACTGTTAGCATTTCCTTTTGATTGATGTGAAGGTGCTTTTCTTTTTGGGACCATCTGCCCTGAATGCACCGATCTGACATGTGCGCCCCCCAGGCGTAGTCCGAGGCGTCTGTTGTGTTGACTTGATTTGCTTGAGGCTTGCAGAATGGGAGACCTGTGTTTGTTTGGCATGCTTGAGCCCACCACAAAAATTCCTTTTGAAGACATGGAATTAGTGGTATTATTGTTTCCAAACTGTGGCTGTGTTGAGACCATAGGTTTTTCAGGTACCATTGAAGTTTCCTCATATACAGCTTTGCACATGGGATTAGTAGGATGCAAGATGCCATGAATCCCAGAGCCTGCAGGATTTTCCTTGCAGTCAGCCTGGTGAAATTTGCTAGTGTTTTGAAGTATTGAGTTAGTTGCCCCTGCTTCTCTGGCGTGAGGTAGGCCATCTGGGTGTTTGTGTCCAAGTTGGCACCCAGGAAAATTATTTTCTGAGAGAGTATTAGCCTTGATTTCTTTGTGTTGACTGTGTATCCCAGAGAATTCAACAACCTTATTACAAAAGCCAGATGTTTCAGAAGTATGTGCTTGCTGTCCGCTTGGATCAGGCAGTCGTCCAAATATGGGTATATTTGTATCCCTTGAAGTCTGCAGTAGGCAATTACTGATGCCAGGCATTTCGTGAATACTCTGGGTGCAGTAGATAAGCCAAAGGGCAATGCAGAGAATTGATAATGGGTTGAACCTGCAAGAAATCTGAGATATCTTCTGCAATTTTGTCTGATTGGGACATGCAGGTATGCCTCCTTGAGGTCCAACGTTACCAGCCAAGACTCCTTGCCCAGCATGGGAAGAAGCTGCTGTAATGTGAGCATCTTGAATTTTGGTATGAGTAAAAATGTGTTTAGGATGGATAGGTCCAATATAGGTCTCCAATCTTTTCCCTTCCTTGGTACCAGGAATAGTCTGGAATAAAAACCTTGATCTTGTTCGTGAGAAGGTACCTCTTGAATAGCTTTCATGTCCATGAGATCTGAAATTTGTCTTTGTGCCTCTGCCCTTTGATTGTGTGGCAGGTTTGGCATGCCTCTCATTTTTGGAAGGGTGTGAAAATGGAATCTGTAGCCTCTGTTTATAATGTCCAGGATCCATTTGTCTTTTGTGACAATATGCCAATTTTTTGAAAATAATGCCAGTTTTCCTCCTAAGGGTGCTGCCATTTGAGCCTTGCTTGGCATGCAAAGGGGAAAGTCATTGGGCTTGTTTTCTGACTGGCTGTGAACTATCCTCACCACCTCTTTGTGTAGGAGCTTGCCATTGTCTGCCCTATCGATCCTTGAGATTGCCCTCTGCCCCTCGGCGCCTGTATCTACCTCTTTGGGGTCTGTCCGTGGCTGGAAAGGACCAATTTTTGGAAGGCCAATTTCTACTGAAACGTGGAGGATGTACCTGTAGAAAATCTTTCACTGTTTGCATTGATTTAGCTTTTCCTCCATTTTCTTTAATACCTCCTCAGCTTTATCACCAAATAATACATCCTTTTGAAGAGGGCATCTAGTAATTTAGCTTTGACATGATCTGGTAAGGTTTGCTCCTTGAGCCAGGCATGTCTACGTATGACTGATCCTGTAACAGCAGCTCTACATGAGGCCTCTAGAGCATCAAAACCACATTGCAAGGTATGTTTACCCACTTGTTCTGCACTATGTATCAAATCCTGCAACTCCTTCAAGTCTGGTTGTTCAGGTTGTGACATTTTGCTTCTCAACTGTGATAACAGAAACTGTTGGTACTTTAGCATATGGAACTGGCAGTTTAATGCCCTCATGGTTAAGGTGGCCGAGGTGTATACCTTTTTTCCCCACCTTTCTAAGGATCTGGAGTCCCTCTCGGAAGGTAATGGGTTTTTAGCAGTGGAGGCCTTAATTCCCTTGGGGCCCTGTGAGATAGTTTCTGGGTCAGCTGCATGACTTTTGTATAAAAATTGTTGTGAGTCAGGAACCCGGTAATACCAGTCAGGCTTGACTGGTGCTGGAGGTAAAGAATCCGGGTTAAGGCAGGCTTCCGAGTACACATCATCTAGGATGTCTAAGACAGGAGGTATAGCTAGAGGCCTGTGCTGAGGGAGCAAGAGAAAGTCCCTAAGCCTTTTCTTGGAATCTGAGTACTCTTGGCCTTCCCAGTGGAAGTGTTCCCTTAATGTATGCAAGGTTTCCCCAAATGAGTAATCCTCTGGGGCAGAGGAATGGACTCCTCAGCATCAGAATCTTCAAAAGGGGAGTAAGAATGTTCCTGTTCATCAGAGTGTTCTGAAATAATGGAGGCCTGGTCAGAGGAGGATTCTTCCTCCACTCTGGGCCTTTGTCCGGGGGTTGAGATCCCTGATAAGAGTAATCAAATCCTCAGCCATTTTAAGCATCTGTTTTTTAGGCATGGGGCCTGGGGAAGGGCCCTGTGGAGCTTGTCTCTTAGAATGCATGGCTGCTTTAGACTTAGTGAAAGCCTTGATAGAAAAAGAAGAGGAAGGTCTGAAGACACCTTGAGAGGAGGCAGACCTGTCTACATATTGAGATTCACCACCAAGAGTGGTTTCGGTATCTATAGTCGGAGTGTGGGCCGAGGAGCCTGCGACCTCGGGCACTGAAGACACCGCCAATGAAGTGTCGTCGGTAGGCAGGGACTGCGTAGGCGCCTCGCTGAGAACCGGACCACCTGTAGTAGGCTTTGGTGTGGTGTCGGTGGAGGCCACGGACCGCGTGTGTGGGTCCTTATCTTTGCGTTTTTTAGACAAAACTGGAGTCGGAATATCCGACGACATAATATAATTAAATTTTTTACCAAAATAATGCTGGGCGAACTCCGCCCGATGCTTAATGGTGCGTTTGTTGAATGTAGCACAAAAACGACAGACCGAGACGTCGTGGTCTGGGCCTAATCTAGGAATGCAGAGGGAATGAAAATCCTTATGTGGTATTTGCTTCCCACAAGAAATACAATTATTAACTTTGTCTGACATCGGTCTGAGGCAAGAAAAGTTTCCCCAACGGGGTACTTAGCTTTAAAGAAGACTTCTGTTGCAAAATTTTCGTAATTTCAGGAGCTGGCCGACCGGCACTTGCGAATTGCTTCTGCTTGGCACCGGCAAGAAAGACTGAAGAAAATGGCGTCGGCTGGTTCTTTTATACCCCTGGCGCTCTGACGTCAGGGAAGAAGCGACGACAACCGACGCCGGACCTAGACTTTGGAATTCGGCTGACCGAGGACCCGCCTGATGGCAGGAGAACCCATCTGTTATGACTGCAGCTGTATGCACGATGAACATCAATGTTACAAAAGGAAGCTGAAACGACAGGCTCAAAAGAAGCCTGAGTCAATTTCTCAAACAAAATAAGAGTCTCAGGAAGGAAGTACAGGCTTTCTGTGAAGTCTAATATGAAGGATGCCTTTAATAAATTGTTACTTTCAAATCTAGAGGCTAAAGGGGGTGCTAGAGGCAGACAAGAAGAAACAGCTGACAATTGTGCCTTAACAGAATATGCCAACCCCACAATGGCCAATTCATACAGATAAGACAGAACCAAAGGAACATCTACATAAAATGGATCCAGGTTACAAGAAAGACACCAAACAGAAAACCTCTTCCATTTGGAGAAATAGGATTTCCTAGTAGTGGGTTTCCTGGCTTCCTGTAGGACCCTGAGCACATCCTCAGAAAATCCTATTACCCACAGTGCCAACTGAAAAGTGAACAGGTGAGGATGGATGACAGATCCCTTGACTTATGTGAGTCGGTCCACCCCTGTGAGGTAACTTGAGATGACTTCCCTTGGCTAAATGCAGAAGAGGAGGGAACCAATGCTCTCCAGGCCAAAAGGGAGTCACCAGCAAGATTTTGGTGCATCTTGTTTTACCATGAACATGACTTTTGGAATGAGAGGAAGGGGAGAAAAGGAATAAAGAAACATCCCCTTCAAAGAAAATGAGAGGGTGTCCACCTTCCAGACCAGAGGACATGGGGCTCTGACACAAAGAGAGGAAGCTGTCCGTTCAGAGGGGAGGCAAATAGATATACTTGAGGAGTACCCTACTGGTGGACAATGTCCAGAAACACATCCCTGCAAAGCATCCACTCATGGAATTGTGATATGGACCTGTTCTGTCTGCCACAATGTTCTGACCTGAGGGAATGTAAACTGCCTGAAGAGTAACTTAATACTGGATAGCTAGTTCCCACATGTGAAGTGCTAGCCTGTATAGGAGATGAGATCTCATCCCCCCTTTCTTCTTCACATACCCCATAACCATGGTATTTGTCTGTCAGCACCTTTACGGGCCATAAAATAAAAACATGATGAAATGCTTGAAGAGCCAACAGAAGAGCTCTCATCTCTTTCACACTGACATGGTCTTTCTTTTGTTGAAGCGACCAGAGGCCCTACACTTTTAGAAAGCCGAAGGAAGCCCCCCATCCCACATCTGAAGTGTTTGTGAACAGCTCCTGAGAGGGGAGTGGGGTTTGAAAAAGAAACCCTCGATTGACTGACAACTGCTGAATCCACCACTGAATTTCCAGCCTGAGGCATGGAAGAAGAGGGACTATGAAATCTAGAGGATGAGAGTGCTGAAGCCAAAATGACATTAGAAGCCACTGAAGCTTTCTCATGTGGAGTTTGGCTAGAGGGAAAGTACAGTTGTGTACACCTACCATAAATGTAAATGTTCGAGTGTATTCACTGTTGCAGTCATTACAATTGGGTTATCCTGCTGGCAGGCTACCCTCAGTCAGCCTGAATTCCAAAGTCTAGGTCCGGCGTCGGTTGCTGTCGCCTCTTCCCTGACATCAGTGCGCCAGGGTATAAAAGATGCAGCCAACGCCATTTTCTTCAGTTTTTCTTGCCCCAGATGTCTGATGCCCCCAAAAGGGTAGGCTAAAAATATAAAAGATGTTAAACCAGGCTGAAAACCAAAAACAGCTGCAAAAGAATACACTTATAAATCCTTCTTTAGCGCTTTCATCCACATTTATTTTTGTGAACTTCCTCAGAAATAAATTACATCAGAATGACTTTACTTAAATACTGTTGTTACAGGAAATTATGTCATTGATTTATAAATAATTGTATATATATCAACTTGTTTTTTTGAAATAACCATGTGTGTGTTATTATTTTGACTTCTAATGATCATTAAGAAGGATTTATAAGTGTATTCTTTTGCAGATGTTTTTGGTTTTCAGCCTGGTTTAACATCTTTTACAGTTTTGGTTGTTCAACGTTCCTTTGAGTTTTAGGCTAAAAATATGTCAATAAAACATGCATGCACCAAAGTATATATTTTGCCTTCATCTACAAGCAAATACACCACATAGGTTGTATAGAATAGAGAAGTACAGATAAGTTCCAGCAAAGAAATGGGGGATGGCGGGTGGGTAACCTGGACTGGCTTGCCATGTTGTGAATAGCAGAAACGAATGCAGTGGCCTATCCACTTTGAAATAGCCTGCTTTGAGATGGCCTTTCCTTGTGATCCTGCAGCATATGCCACTAGTAATTGCTCTGTCTTTCTGAAAGCTTTGGTTCTGTTCAAATAGAAGCGTAGCTGTCTGTGTATGTCCAAAGAATGCAGAATTCTCTCCCCCTTATTCTGTGGGTTTGGATAAAAGGTAGGCAGATGAACAGTTTGGTTAAGGGCCACACTGGACACTACCTTAGGCATAAATGTCGGGTTTGTCCTCAGAGAAACCCTGTCTGGATAAAAGGTTCCACAGCCATGAGTGCCTGTAGCTCGGAGACTCGTCTTGCAGAAGTTATTGCTAGGAACAGAGCTGTTTTCCAAGATAAAAACTTTATATCAGCTGTAGAGACTGGCTCAAAAGGTGGCAGGGTGAGTTTTTCCAAGACATAATTGAGGTCCCGTGCAGGTATTGGTGATCTCCCTGGAGGCCTTAAATTTTTGGCCCCTCTGAGGTACTGACTTAATAAAGGATGAGAAAAGATTGGCGGCTCTGTATTGTAATGAGCCGAAATGGCAGAGGCATGAATTTTTATAGATGAAAAGGATAGGCCTTTGCCCAGCATCTCAGTCAAGTATTGCAAAATCTGAGGAATATTTGGTACAGCTGTGTCAATTCCTTGTGCCTGGTTCCAAGCACAGAATCTCTTCCATTTTCCAGCATAGGATTTTCTAGTACTAGGCCTCCTGGCCTCCAAAATGACATCCATCACCGCTTTAGTGAGAGGTGTGTTTTGTATGACTACATTATCCGCAATGCTGCCAGATTTAAGGTCTTGAGTTGGTTGTGCAGGATATGGTTGTTCTGCTGGGACAGTAGATAAGGCACTTGAGGTAAGGTCCAGGCTGGGCATTGAGACAAGTTCCTTAGGATTGGATACCAGTACTGGCGTGGCCAGTCTGGGGCAATCAGTATAATTTTTGGCTTCTCCTGTCTGACCTTCAGGAGTACCTTGGGGAGGAGAGGTAGAAGAGGAAAGGCATATACTGTTAAGTTTTTCCAGCTGAAATACAGGGCATCCACTTTCCATGCTTGTCTGTGATAAGTCCTTGTGCAGAATCTCTTTAGTTGGCAGTTGTGAGGTGAGGCAAATAGATCTAAGTCTGGGCATCCCCATTTCCTTGTTACCATGCTGAAGACTTGTGGATCCAATTTCCAGTCATGAGGATCCATGAGGTTTCTGCTTAGTTCGTCTGCCAGAGTATTTATCTTTCCTGGCAGGAATTGTGCCCACAGATGTATTTGGTAAGTCAATGCTGTGTCCCACAAAGTCATGGCTAGTCTGCAAAGGGGGTAAGCATGAGTGCCTCCCTGCTTGTTTATATACCACATGACCGTGGTATTGTGTGTCTTTATCAGCAGTTGTCCCAGATGAAGTAGGTCCTTGAAGGCTGTCAGGGCATTTTGAACAGCTAGCATCTCTTTTTGACTGATATGTAGATGCATTTGGTTTGCGGACTTGTGCCTTGAATACACCTTCCTGCCTCCCCAGGCATAATCCGATGCATCCGCTGTTAATGTCTGTGTGGCTGGGGGTAGAGTGAATGGCTGTCCCTTGTTCTGGTGACAGGTCTTAGCCCACCATCGAAACTCTTGTTGCAGGCAGGGAATGAGAGTAACTATTGTTTCCAGGCTGTGGCAATGTTGAGTCCAAACACGTTTTAGATACCACTGAAGTTTCCTCATATGCAGTCTTGCATATGGAATTAGTAGAATGCAGGATGCCATGAAGCCCAAAGCCTGCAGAATTTTTCTTGCAGATAAGTGGGCCTTTGTTGCCAACAGTTTGAAATAGGTAGTCAGTTGCCTTTGTTTGTCTGGCATGAGATAAGCCATCTGGGCAGTTGTATTTAAGCTTGCACCCAGGAATATTATCTCTTGAGAGGGTACTAGTTTTGATTTTTGTTCGTTGACTCTGTACCCTAGGCATGGTAGTAATCTCTTTACAAACGCCAGATGCTGTAGCAGAATGTCCTTGTTCTCTACTTGAATGAGGTAGTCGTCCAAGTAAGGATATATTTGTATTTCTCTTTGTCTGCAGTATGCAATTACTGGTGTCAGGCACTTTGTGAAGACCTTGGGTGCAGCAGATAAGCCAAAGGGCAGTGCAGAGAACTGGTAGTGCATTGAGCCAGCTTTGAATCTGAGGTATCTTCTGCATGTTTGTCTGATTGGGACATGCAGGTATGCCTCTTTTAGATCTAAAGTCACAAGCCAAGCCTTCTTGCCCAGCATGGGCAGAAGCTGCTGTAGAGTCAACATTTTGAATTTTGGAATATCCAGATATGTGTTTAGAATAGATAGGTCCAGTATTGGTCTCCAGGCTTTATCCTTTCTGGGTACCAAGAACAGTCTTGAATAGAATCCTTGTCCCTGCTCTTGCTCTGGTACTTGCTGAATGGCCCTCATGTCCATGAGGGATGAGACTTGTTTTTGTGCCTCTGCCCATTGATGTTTTGGCAGATCTGGCCAACCGTTTGCCCTTGGCAGGGTATGGAAGTGAACCTTGTAGCCTTGTGACACTATGTTTAAGACCCATTTGTCTTAGGTTATTATGTGCCAATTTTGAGAAAAAAGTGCTAGTTTTCCACCTAAAGGTACTGCCAGAAGAGAAGTGCTTGGCGCAGGCAGGGGGAAGTCATTGGGACTGTTTCCTGTATGGCTGTGATTTGTCTTCTCCAGTTTTGGAGGTAGAAGCACCCCATTGTTTAGACCTGTATGAACCTTGGGGCTGGGATCTGCCTCTAGGGCGTCTGTATCTGCCCCTTTGTGGCCTGTCTGACACTGGAAAGGACCAATTCTTTGTAGGCCAGTGTCTGCTAAATCTTGGTGGCTGTACCTGTAAGAAATCCTTGACTGTTTGCATAGATTTAGCTTTGTCCTCCATTTTCTTTAACACCTCTTCTGCTTTAACACCAAACAAAGCATCATGCTGTAATGGAGCATCTAATAATTTTGCTTTAACATGATCACGTAGATTTTGTTCCTTTAACCAAGCATGCCTCCTAATGACCGAACCTGTAACTGCGGCCCTGCAGGAGGCCTCCAGAGAATCAAAACCACATTGCAAAGTATGCTTTCCAACTTGTTCAGCTGCATGCAATAAATCCTGCATTTCTTTGTTTTTTGCACATTCAGAATTTATCAACATTTTATGTTTAAGCAGTGATATAATATATTGCTGATATTTGAGCATATGAAACTGACAATTTAAAGCCCTTAATAGTCAAGGTAGCAGAAGTGTAAATCTTTTTTCCCCATCTGTCCAATGCCCTAGAATCCCTGTCAGAGGGAGTAGGGTTTTTTGCAGTTGAAGCCTTGACCCTTTTGGGACCCTGAGAGGTAGTTTCTGGGTCAGCAGCAGGGTTTTTGAAATGGAATTTATGAGAGTCAGGAACCCTGTAGTACCTGTCCGGCTTAACAGGAGCTAGAGGTAAGGAGTCAGGGGTCAGACTTGACTCTGAAAATACATCATCTACAATGTCTAACACAGGTGGAATAGCTAGGGGCCTGTGTTGTGGTAGTAAAAGGAAGTCTCTGAGCTTTTGCTTAGATTCTGAATACTCTTGGCTATCCCAGTGGAAATGCTCCCTCATGGTATGTAAAGTTTCCCCAAAAGAATAATCCTCAGGAGGAAAGGCTGAAGGGATAGATTCTTCAGCATCAGAATCCTCATAGGGAGGAAGAGAGTATTCCTGATCAGAAGAGAAATCAGATGAAATGGAAACCTGATCTGAAGATTCATATTCTGTCTCTTGCTTAAGCCTCTTATCAGGAGGGGGATGGGAACCCCTGATCAAAGTAATTAGGTATTCGGACATTTTGAGCATCTGTTTTTTAGGCATGGAGGCCTGTCCATGAGGCTGTTGTACTGGTTGCTTTGTCTTTAAAGGTGCTTTAGTCTTTGCCTTTGAAGCTGAAGTCGTTTTAACACATAATTGAATAAGTCTGAAAACACCCTCAGAAGCCAATGCCTGCTCAGTGGCTCCAGACCCACCTGAGGGAATAGTTTCTGAAGGTCCAATACCTTGAGCTTCCAGTGGCCTGGTCGACATCACGTGGGTGTCGGTAGCGGCCTGCGAGTCCAAAGTAGCGGTCGTCAGGGGATACGAAGGCGCCTCACTGAGAACCGGCGACTGGCTTAGAAGAAGCCTCGTCAGTTTTGGACCTCGGATGCCTATTCTTTTCCTTGCGTTTCTTGTGAATTCTGGTAGTCGGATGGCTATCCAACGACATTGTATAGTTAAATCTTCTGCCAAAATAGTGAAATGCAAAATTGTACTGACGCTTAATAGTGCGTTGGTTAAATCTAGCACAAAACCGACAACTAGCAACGTCGTGGTCAGGGCCTAGGCAAGGAATACAGTAAGAATGAAAGTCCTTATGAGGTATTTGCTTCCCACAAGAAATACAATTATTAACTTTTTCTGACATCGGTCTGGATCAAGAAAAAAGTTTCCCCAACGAGGTACTTAGTTTTTAGTGAAGACTTCGGATTTGAAATTCGAACACGAAAATCTCAGGAGTCGGCCGACTGGCACTTGCGAACTGCTTTTGCTTCGGGCACCACGCGGCAAGAAAGACTGAAGAAAATGGCGTTGGCTGCATCT
Organism: Protopterus annectens; assembly: GCF_019279795.1. Taxonomy (NCBI): domain Eukaryota; kingdom Metazoa; phylum Chordata; order Ceratodontiformes; family Protopteridae; genus Protopterus; species Protopterus annectens. The sequence continues at coordinate 1,358,054,336 of NC_056737.1, forward strand.
TTTATACCCCTGGCGCACTGACTTCAGGGAAGAGGCGACAGCAACCGACGCCGGACCTAGACTTTGGAATTCAGGCCGACTGAGGGTAGCCTGCCACAGGATAACCCAATTGCAATGACTGCAACAGTGAAACATTTACAACATCATAGGAATGGTGGAGGCTATGAAACCCAGAGCTCTTAAAAATTCCCTGGCTGTAATTGAGGTCAGATTAAGAAGGGATTGAAAGAAGGCAATGAGACTTAAGGCCTTGGGAGGAGGCAAGGATATTATCCTTGGAACAGTCTGGATCCTGCATCCCACAAACACATGATCCTATAAAGATGTCAGGAAGGACTTTTAGAAATTTATAGTGAACTCCAGGTTTTTCAGGAGAGAGATGGAAAAATGAAGATGCTGCAGTACAGCCACTGGAGAAGATGCCTGAAAAAGCAGGTTGTGTAAGTAGGAAAATACCTGTAACCCCCTTGGCCTGCAAAAAAGCAATCACAGGAGAGAGGCACTTGGTGAATATCCCTGCACCAGTAGAGAGGTCAATGGGCAAAGCACAGAACTGAAAATGCCAGGAAGCAACAGAGAAACAAAAACATCCTGAAAAACGGGTGAATGGGGTCATAAAGATAAGCAGCCTTAAGGTCCAGAGAAACTAAAAAGCCTGAGGAAGCAGCAGAGGAAACAAGGTCTGAAGGGACAACATCTGGAAGGAAGGGACCTTCAGAAAGCTGTTTAAATGAAACAGATACAAAATGGGTCTCCATGTGCCCTCTTTCCTGGGACCAAGAATATTCTGGAATAAAACTACTTCCCTCGTTGAAAAACTGGAACTTCCTGAATAGCTCACTAAGTCAAGAGACCCTGAAGCACCTCTGTTAAAAAGGCTAATTGCTCTTGAGGGAGTTGAGGAATGCCCATGAAAGGGAGAATAGATTTCCAGACAATGTAATACCCTTGGCAAAGATGGAAAGAACCCAGGAATCTTGTGTAATCTTTATACAAACAGGAAGAGACCGGGGAAGATGGAGAAAGATGAATGTGCCTCAGAAGTACAAGATGGCCTGCACCTACTTTTTCAGGAAAAAGATTTCTGCGAAGTAGTAGTCTGGGTATCTTTAACAGGAGGAGTCAGTTTTCCACCTTTTTTACGTTTAGGTGGAGGGTGAGACTGCCTACAAACAAATGCTGGCTTATTAGAGTAATTCCTTTGGAATTTAGGCACAGGAGAAACAAAAATATGTCTCAGCTCTTGTAAGACCTTACCATTTTCCTGTAGGGACTTAAATAAATCAGCAATGGAGGTTGAAGCCTAAGCCAAGAATATCTCCTTATGACGGAGCCAAAAGCAGCAGCCCTAGAAGAAGCATCTGCTGCATCATAGCTGCACTTAATAGAATAGCAAGCCACCTGAGAAGACGTCCCTATCAAGGAAAGGGCAGAAATATACCTAGTCATATGGGTCTGATAATTGACAGCCCTTAAAGCAAAGGTAGCTAAGATATATACCTGCTTACCCAGCCTTTCCACAGCCCAGCTGTCCTTATCAGAAGTTAGCAACCTTGTAGAAGGCAGTAACTTAGATGGCTTGTCAAATGCCACAGACACCACAGAAAGTTCAGCAGATGGACACCTATAGAGAATTTTGCAATCATCAGGTACCTTATAAAACCTATCAGGTTTCTTGGGGGCAGAGGGTGGGAATCAGGAGCCTGAAAACACAGTACAGAAGGCATCCAAGCAAGGCAGTTAAAACAGGAGGAACAGCAGAAGGTCTAGGAGAATCCATTTGCAAAAGCTTGCAATACCTTTTCTAAAACTCAAAAACCTGGGCACAATCTTACTTAAAAAATTTCCATCATTCTGGAAATTGTGTCCCCAAAGGAAATCTCCTCAAAAGGAGTGTCATGGCTAGTGGAATCCTCCTCAGAACCTAGCCTAATGAAGAAGGAATCTGGAAGAGTAAGTAAGGGATTCCTCATCTGAATCCCCCTACTTCATCCCCCCCTCCTCCTCAGAGGAATCCTGTTCCATATATCTCTTAAAAGGAGTACAAGACCAAGAGGGAGTTGGAACAGAAACTCCTTGAGGGGGCTTCAAGGCCATAAGGGCACTGAACAAACCCTGAGTGAAATTCTGCCAGTCACTCTGAGGGTCTTTAAGTGTAACAGAAACGTGCTTTGTTTTTTGTTTCTTCTTTGAAGGGACGTCAGCCTTATAAAACATAGAAGGCTCAGACCCGGTATGGCACTCTACAATAGTAGTTGAAACCTCCTACCTAACCAAAATCTGAGGTACATCCCTAGGCCCTTCAGTAATAACCAGCTGCGATTCCTCCTGAAAAACCAGAACAGACGTCTGTGCAAAGCCTCCAGGGATGTGTGTGATGTTGGATCCATGTCAGCCTCCAAAGCGGTCATGGCAGAAGAATCCGGCAAAACAGCTGGGCAATGTCTTGAGA